>NW_026267104.1:3700486-4000486 GCF_014633365.1 Diospyros lotus | reverse complement strand
AAATTTGAGGCAAATGAAAGTCTAATACAACAACTGTATTTCTAGAGTTTAAACAAGAGAAGGCAAAAGTATGGTCGATTCAAATATTCAATAACAGATTCACAATAACAAATTTTAGGCTTCCAATAACAAATTTCAGATTTCCAGCCAAGCCAATTTCTAAGTTCCTAACTAAATGCAGTAGTCAAATAGGCAACCATACACAAAATTAGCAGAAAATTACTTACTTAAAACTAGAAAAAAGGCAGCGATTTCAACAACAAATCAAGCATAAACAAGAAAAAAATAATGGGCGAAAAATAAAAAAACTATCTACATTTAGCTATCAATCGAGAGAATCAAACAACTGAAAGAATAGAAAACATGCCTGGGCAGCTGGGCTCGAATGAAGCAAATCTGGAAGCTTGGGGGGGTAAAACAAAGACCTGAATCAGAGGCAGGGCAGCGAGCAAGAGGGCGAAGCCGACTGGCCGAGCGAGCGTGGGGGCGAGGGCGAGTGAAAGCAAGAGAGAGGCAATCAGGCAGAGAGCGAGGGCGAGAGGCAATGAGGGCGAGCGAGGGCGAGCGCGAGCGCGAGAGCGAGAGCGAGAGAAAGGCAGCGAGGGCGAGAGACAGCAAGAGAGGCGGAGAGCGAGGGCGAGCGAGAGCAAGAGAAAGGCAGCGAGAGCCGGAGGGCGAGCGAGAGTAAAAGAGGCAGAGAACGAGGGCGAGAGGCAGCGAGGGCGAGCGACAGCAAGAGAGGCGGAGAACGAGGGCGAGCGAGAGCAAGAGAGAGGGCAAGCACGAGCGGACGAACAAGAGAAGAGGAGGCAGAGAGCGAGAGGCAGCAAGGGTGAGCCGTGAGCGAGAGCGAGAGCGAGGTCGAGAGAGAGGAAGGAGAAGAGAGGTCGAGCGAGGCCGTGGCTTGCAGGCAAGTGGGTGGGTTGGGCTGATTTTGGGCTGGGCTAATACTAAATAATTAAAAAATTTACTCTACAAATTTTATTTTGGTTGTGGGCTGCCCTGGGCTTCAGCCCAGGGCAGCTCACACGTAGATCCACCCCTGCTGGGGCTGCTGCTCAAACTCGTTGGCGAGGAAAAAGACTCTGTAGCTTTTTCTTGATTTCTGAATTTTTTTTTTCTCACAAATCCAACAGCTTGGATTAACTCAAACGTTGATGGTTTTATTTAAATGGCTCTGATACCACTTTGTTACGAAAAAATATATGAATCGAGAATAGCCAACAATCAAACCAACAAATCAAACACACAAACACAAGGATTTACGTGAAAAACCCAAATCGGGAAAAAACCACGGGTAAAAAGAACAGAATACCACTATAAATTGTATCTGATACAATAGTGATATGACGCACTGAATCTTATGACTTGGGCACCTATTTATGGACACAAAACCATCTCTTGATAGACATAGGAAAACCCTATCCTGATAAAAGATGACTTGAGAGGATATTCCTCCAAATGAGATAAATCTCAATCAAATTAGGAAACCTAAATCACGGATAAACCAGGATTTTGAGTCATCATCATCACAAGAAGGAAGACAAAGAGCCTAAGAACAGTGGATTGTCCTTTGTGTCCAAGTAGGCAAGCCAATTGTTGGGCTTCAATGCCTAGAGCACTGGCAAGAAATGTTGCAAAGCCTCTGTTTATGCTCTTGGAGAGGGTGGCCCCTAGAAGAGACACAGAGAAGGATTCATCAATGAGTTAAAATTAAAAAGAGGGAGACTACAAACCATATATACTAATTCCAAGTATGTATGATTACCAATTGTGAACTCAAAAACAACCACCACGGTTAGGATAGCCCACATGCCCGATTCCCCGAAAGCATTATACAATGGCCTCAAGTAGTAAAAGGAGGACACCAACGTGAGAGCCAATCCTACTTTGAGAGAGTGAATAATTCTCCTCGGGTCATCTTGGATAGTCTTCTTTGCCTTCTTGGCTAACTCTAACAGCTTGCCCTTGATCAACCCCCTCATCAGCAGGTTGATCAACCCGGTCTTCTCTTGGGTTTTTGATTCAATCTCCATGGCCGAGGAGTTCAGAATAGAGAGAGAGAGAGAGAGAGGAAAATGAATATAGGGATTACTGGATCAGCAGGCCAAATTTATAAGCAGTAAAAGGGAAACCGAACTTAGAAATTTTAATATTGATAGTCCATGTGTTGGCAGGTATTGAGGAAAATGAACCCAGGGAACCCGGGATCAGCAGGCCGAATTTATAAGCAGTAAAAGGGGAACTGAACTTAGAAATTTAATATTGAAAATTGCATGTGTTGTGTCGGAAGGACAAAAAATTTTTCCAACACAATGAAAAGGAATTTAAATGCGAGGTGTGTTTTCCACGCGCGTTGTGTTACGGCCTTGTCCGCCAGGAAGTAGACTCTCTCTCTCTCTCTCTCTCTCTCTCGTTGTGTGTGTGTGTTTGTGGAAAATGGTTGAAATAAACTCTCTTCCCTCTCTCTCTCTCTCGTTGTGTGTGTGTGTGTTTGTGGAAAATGGTTGAAATAAACTCTCTTCCCTCTCTCTCGGTGTGAAAATGATCGAAATAAAAGAGCAGTCTTTTTTGTGTGGTGGCAACTAGAAACGAGTAAAATGAATAAATTGGGGGGAGGAAGTTCGTGTTGCGTTGTGTGATGGCCTCGTCCGCCCGCCAGTTGACACTTTGGAATTATTTGTACGCAGAAACTCGCTCCCGTGTTGGGGGTTGGGGTGGGGTTGGCGGTGAAAAAAAGACAAGTCTTTTATAAATTAATCTTTTTATTCTCCTCGTCCAATTCTTATTTTTTCGCATTGCGATTCTTTGTCTAGATAATGCGTCATCAATTTCTGATAATGGGGTCTGACTTGATCATATTGCTTCTCCATTTTTTCTCCTCACCTAACAAAGAATAAAGAATAATATTTGGCAAACTAAATTCTTCGCTCCCCCTCTTTGCCTTTGCCGCGCACATGTACCTGAAAGAAGAAAGAATAATATTTGGAAAATGAAATTCTTGATCTGTTCCCCGTCTTTGCCAACTACCATTCTTCAGTTAACATTTTTACCGATAGCATTAATTATTTTTTCAGCAAAATAGAATTGTAAAACATTTATTTGTTCACAATGTAATCACAAAAAGTACATGCGTGTGCATATAATCCACGATGAATGCATGAAGCGTGCAGGCGAGACCCTTTAGTTGACATTGATATTGCTGTGTGAATGGGGCATGCCGCAGTCGCCTTTTATGTGCTAATATATGGACAGGGTTGAAATATATTTTCATTTTTCGTGTACTTTGCTCCGTACTCACCAGTACTGACGGGATAAGCAGAATTTGACAACTAATTTTCTAGAATAATTATAGAATGTAGTCATGTATTGAATCTAAACATGAATAGAGTCTCTTCTAGAGTTGCATAATTATGTAAGTTGAAGAATCATTTTGACCTTTTTTTTTTTTTTCCTCCGTATTATTGTTTTGTTGGTTGCTATATGCCAGCTGATACGCATGCATAAGACCCCCATGACGAAGTATTTTATAAGCTAAAAAAATAGGAAGTAAATTTTCAGATTAAATTGTTCCACAATTATCTAAATTTCTTGCCTTCAAATTGACATAGCCGTATAGGAGGTTTGAAAATAGTGGCCAATTACAAACTTGTTTCCTTTGGTGCCTTGTTTCAGTGGAGAAAAATTAGATTACCAGAGTAACATGAAGTTGTGTCTTGAATCTGAAGATTTGTGGAAAATTGTAGAAGAATATATGTACAGCTTTAATTCGAAAGATGAAGATCAATTTAGCAGAGCACAAAGAAATGCCTTGATCAAAATGATAGAAACACACTGTTCTAAATATATCAAGCAATTGGAACTCCAGTTTATGAGAGCATACTCAAGGCAAATAATGCTCAAGAGCATGGAAAACTCTTGCAACAACATATTCTGGCCAAGATTAAGTGAAGAATGTTTGTTAACAATCCTTGAGGCTCTAATTTGAAGTGATGGAGATGAAAGGAAATGAAAAAATTTCAGAATATTTTACAAAAATAAATTCCATAATGAATTAGATGGTATTAGATGGAAAAATGATGGAGAACCGAAATTAAAGTTCAATTGGAAAAGTTATGCGAAGTCTACAAAGTAAATTTGATCATATGGTGGTATTAAAGATCTTTCACCAATATTCACTACAAGAAAAACGATATTTAGTGATGGAAACAATTCCATAGTTATTTAGCAAGAGATTAGAGACAGATCAACGATGAAATTTTTTATGACAGATTAGCAATGAAAAAAATTTTCATCTCTAAGCCGTAGCAAAATAGTGATGGAAAAAATTGTTGTCACTAAACGCTAGCAAGTTAGCGACGAAAGAATTTTCGTTGCTGTTTTAACGACAAAAAAAATTCCATCACTGTTTTGATGACAAAAAAGACAACGACAAATGAATTCCCACCACAAAAAAGAGAAATCAGCGATGAATTGCATTCTGTTGCCGTTTAGCGACGAAAATGCTTCCATCACTAATTTTAGTGCAGATATAATTTTCGTCACTGAAATCCAATCCAAACTATCAATTAGGTAGGTGGGCGCACATGCAAAATGTTGGGGAGTTAGGTTACGTCATCTAAGTCATTGTTTATAGAAAATTTTGGCCTCGGTTCACATGTAAAGAGAGACGTGCAGAAATAGTAGGATGAATTATATGCATTGTTGCATAGGTCTCGATTTAACAAATATTTCATCCTTTGGTGTTTTTTAACCAAGTGAATTATTTCATAAAAATAAGTTGAATATTAACAAGATTCGTCATGCCTGAAAATCCTATCTCACAGGCATGTAAATAGTTGCAGCATAATTCACTATGATTTTATTATTTCGGTCATCTAAAAATTGATTATATTCTGAGTGATTATAAGAGAGGGCAAAATAAATAGCTCCTACTACTTATTTTCACATAAAACAAGATATTATTTCTATGCTAAACAAATTTTTCCAAGTCTTAATTCAATTATATATTTTTTGTTTGAACTATAAAAAATATAAAATTCAACCTAATATTGGATTACACCTTTACACGTGTAGACCCACTAAGGTCGAGACATGTTGAGCTCGGACACTTTCAAGTTCTTTATAAACTTGAACTACAAGGGATGATATAATAATAATAACTCACCATATTGAGAAAAGGAGTCAATTTAAATCACTACATCGAGAAAAAGGAGTCGATTTATTCATACAACATCGTACGACAAGAAGAAGGACATGTGGCTAGGTCACATAATACTATCCATTACAAGAACTGCAAGCATCTATGTGGCACAACCCTCTTGTTATTTGTTTATGTATTAATAATTGGAACGATCCAATTATACCTGTGACACCCCCACCCTAACTACCCTGGCCAAAGGCAGCTGAGGAACGGCGTCAAAAATATAGGTAACTGCCGAAATCAGCACAGCCTGGAAGCCTGGCCCAATACACACACAAAATTGCAACTGAGACTACCAAAAGGGAAAACCCACATCATGCATATATAATAAACATCAGCGATCCTGGGATTTAATATGATACACAACCCAAGATGCCGGAACAACCACACACAAAATAGTATCAGGGCCCCCAAAACCTATATACACAGGGTAACTGTATACAAAATGCAAAAGATCCAAAATAAGGCTGGGGTCGACATAAGACTGCTCTGTACACCCTCTAAGTTGCGCCAGGCCTACTAGAATCCTCACCTACTATGCTCTTGCCACGACCTGGAATGATGCAAAAGTAAGGAGTGAGTCACAAGACTCAACAAGCATAAACAAGGAAATACTGAACAGGAAATAACAATAAGAGAGAATGCCCCAACCCTAACTCAGCACAATAATAAAGTATAGAAGAGGTATATACTCATACACAATATCAATATGATAGGGCAACTCTCACTATCACATAATAATATAGAGGGTGCAATGCAAGTATGCCAATATGTATCAAGGCGCCGCGCGCCATTGCCAAACTCCTGATCATGGATCACCCCTCACGATACGATCGCACGTGGATAGGCCCCTCGAGCCCCACCAATACCATCCCCATTATCATCATCATGCATAATGTAATGTCATGCGCACCCATAACACATAATCACCATCCACACACACACGCGTGGGAATACCCATATATCCATGCATGTCATCATATACATATATGGTAAAACACCTCACAATAACCCACACAAATGTGTCTCAAGGACGCGGAACCATACTCACACATCAATGCAGACCCACAATGGTCAACACATGAGGAACAAAAGCCTCCCTGGCAGGGTGAGCAAACCCTAACCATAACCCCACAAAAACGCATCATCCCACTGAAAGGAAAGTAGGAGGGGAACAAATCCTCCTAACCCAGCCAAACATATACACACACCGACCCCACATAGGCTATGGGCCACCATAAGCATCATATAATAAAAATAAAAGAAGGAACTTGCCTCAATAGCTGGAACTCCTTTATCCAAGTCTAGATTAGCCAAATAAATCTCCTTTTTCCTAACAAAGCCAACATTACCAAAAAATACCATCATTTATATACACAATTTTAACCGTTTAAGTCCAAAATTAATCCGCCAAAAAGGCTTAATACTACTTAAATATAATTCCTAGCGGTCGGATCTTACCTTTTTCTTCCTCTTTTCTCTTCTTTTCCTTCCTTTCTTCTCTTTTCTTCCCTTTTCTTCTCTCCCTTCGCCCGCTGCTTCTGCTGCCATTTCACGTGAGAGGGTTTCTTAAATTTTGCAATTTGATTGCAGATAAGTCGACTTTGGTTCACCCTAAGTCGACTTAGGTTCACCCCATTAAGTCGACTTAACATTAAGTTAACTGAACATAGACCTTAAGTCGACTTAAGCTCAGTCAACTCTTCACCCACTTTAAGTCGACTTAACCTCCCAGAATATGCAAAACTCCACTCCGAACTTCCCGAAATGCTCACAACATCCACCAGACATCCCGACTACATGACTCACACACCCATGCAGTCTATCTAACCATGATGACAAGAATTACATAAATTAAAAATGGAAATTTAGGATGTTACAACTTTCCTGCCTTGAGGAATTTGGTCCTCCAAATTCATACCTGACTAATCTACAAAAAGCTGGGGGTAGGCATCTCGCATCCTGCACTCTAACTCCCATATGGCCTCATTTGGAGTGTGTCGTCCCCACTGCACCTTCACATAAGGAATCACCCGTGTCCGGAGTACTTTCTCCTTCCGATCCAAGATACAAACAGGCACCTCCTCATAAGAAACATCATCTGATACTGAGAGAGCCTGATAATCAATGACATGAGTGGATCCGGAATGTACCTCCGCAACATCGAAACATGAAAAATATTGTGCACGTGGGACAACTGAGGGGGGGTGTCAGAATAAATGATTTTTAATTATTTTAAGAAGGATATTGTAACACCTCGTGTTACCGGTGTATAAATTAAAAGAGAAAATCCCAAAGTGCCTTTGGGATGAGGTGGCAATTGAGAGTAAAGGTGCCTCGGGGAGGGGCATTTTGGGTCATTTGGGTAGCAAGACCCAGTGAGAGGTTAGACATAAAAACTCGGGTGCCACCTAGTGGTGGAAAACGTGATTTCTAGTCATGTCTAAGGGAGCCTTGAGTGGCTTGAGGAATCCGAGGGTGGATTTGAGTAGCGGATTAGCAATAAAATTTGTCGAATCGACAGCAGGGAAGCCTTCGAGACTTGAATGTCCAAGACAGAGGGCATGAAAGTGGTTAGCGTCTTGAGATGGGATTTATAACGCTGAAAAAGACCAAAATTTGAGATAGTTTTGGTACAACTGTGGTACAGTTGAATTACCGAATCAACGGTAGGGAGTGCCCAAAGACTTGGATGTCTAAGGAGAAAGGCACAATGTTGGTAGCGCCGCAAGTCGGGATTTATGATGAAAAATAAGACGAAAATGGATATAGTTTTCAGTATAGCTATAGTACAACTGTTTGAAAGCCGAATGGCCTAAAGAGTGTGGCTGTGGCATTCGGATCGTCGGAGGGGCCAGGAGTATTGTCCGATTTTGTGTAAGGGACAACCCTAAAGTGTTATTGGGATGAATAAAGGCGTCAGGAGGGTGCTGGGAATGAATCGACTTTTATTGAGTTGTGTGAGTAAATATTCGAGATGGATAAAAGCCAAGCATAGGGAGGCTTAATGATATCGGCAGACAAGGGGATATATTTATGAATAAAATGTCCCTAAATTGATCTTGAGTGATGGTAGAGAAAAATTCCAAGAGGGAATTAATTTATGGAAAAAAGGAAAAAATAAGCTTGTGAGAGGAAATGAATTATTTTTCCTAAATTGGTGATTAAATGGTGGTTGAATTTGGATAGCTTGGATTAATGCTTGAAAGACAAGATTAGTGTCTGGAGATGACATTTGGCAAAATCTTGTTCGAGTAAATTGTGGGATTTAATTAAATCTAAATGGTGATGGAAGATATCCATGCATATAATGACATAAGTGTATATGGGAGGTGATGCATGTGTATGTATGCCCATGGTAAGTCTTGAGAAGATATGTATGTGCATGTGTGTGTGGATATTTTATGGATGCATGGATGATGAAAAAGGAAGCTTTTAGCTCATATGAGTGTAATCATTATGGGCCATGTGGGTGTAATCATTATGGGAAATAAAAGAAAATGAGAATTGAGTGAAATTAGTCACTCATGATAAATGGGTGAAAATAGTCCAATTTAAATAATTGAAAAGTAAAGAAAATTCAAGGGATGAGATTTAGCCTTGGAATAAGGAAATGATCCAAGGGCCATCTTTGGTTTTGAAAATTGGGAAAAGAGTGAATAAAATAAATCCAAAAGAAATTGGATTATATCACTCAAGTGATGAGCTTGAAAATTGTCCAAATAAAATAAATGGATAAGAAATCTATTTATGGGTTGGAAGACCAAAATGATCCAATGGTGAAAAATTTGTCTTGGAATTGGAAAGAGGTCCAATGGTGGGGATTATGTCTTGAGAGCATGGGAATTTAAATAATGCCAAATGAAATTGGAAAGTTGTCTCTCATTAATGAATGAAAATGGGGGAATTAATTAAAAGAAAAAGATATGTAATTATGTCTTTCAAGTGTGATGTAGGAAAATGGTCAAGATTAAATAAATAAGACTAAATGGAAATTAGTCTTTCAAGGTGCTTGTCATGAAATTAGTCTCATTAAATTAAATGAGAAAGGAATGAGTTTGAGTGGCTAAGATCTACTCTCTAAAAGTAAAGAAAGATGGATGGACAAGATCTAGTCTTCCATTTGGATTTTCAAGACAAGAAAGCAAATCAAAAGGAAAAGAAAAGAGGGAAGTTGGGAGAGAAATTGGAGAAGTCTCTCATGAGCCTAAGAAGAAGAGAAAGAAGAAAGGAGGAAGAAGAAGAAGAGCATGAAGCCTAGAGGAGTTTGAGAAAAATATGGGAAGTGGTCATGGAGGCTTGTTGGTTCTCTTGGTGAAGCTTAAGGATCCATGAGGAAATGAGGTGTTGGAAGATGCTTTGGAAAGGGATTTGGTACATGAAAGTGGGTAGGAGCATAGAAGAAGATCATGCTTAGCCTATGTAATTTTTGGTTGCCATGTAAAGGTTGTGTACATCTTTTATTTTGTTGGTTTGTATGAAGCCCCTCATTGGTAATTTGGGGCAAAAATGATGTATATTTAATAAAATAAGATTTTACAAAATTTGGTGATTTATGGACTTTTGGAGAGTTGGGAAAAAGAAGTGCCAAGTTGCAGTTTTTTGAAGGTTACAGGGGCAGTAGGCAGCCACCAGGCAGCTGGCAGCAGTGGGGTGCGCGGGCGCACGCGGGCGCACGGCAGACGGCCAGCGCGCAGCAGACGCGCGTGGTAAGCCCGCGGCCGAGACCAGCCGCGCGGCTGTGGCCCAGTCGGGCCCATTTGGGCCCCAGACCGCCGTGGGGCCCTCTAGCTAATTTTTTTTTCCAAAAAAAAAATAATAGAAATAAAGAAAAATAAAAAGAGAAAATTTGGAGAAATGTCAGAAAAATTCCAAAAAAATTGGAAAAAATTCTAGAAATTATTTTGGAGCTCATAGAGCGTGCCGACATCGAAAATGTGAGTCGTAGTGTTCGAGAACCCAAAAATTAATTTTGATTAAAGGTTATTTGGAAGATTTGGGCAGCAATTTCCACAGATTGGAGGATGATAAGTGTGAAAAATCCCTCGAGATTTGGGAAAATGATGAGATGCTTGGACGATTATTTAAGGCAAGCATGAAGTGTAATAAGTTCGAGCCTGGTGAATTGATTTTTGAATCGAAGGGACTTTGGGAAATTTAATAGAAATTCAATTAGGAAATTTAAAACTTTAGATAGCCTAAAGTCGTTTGTTGATCTCGGATAAGCGAAGGGACGGACGAAACCTAGTTCCCACCTAGGGCGTTTCCCTATGAAACATAGTCCACCCTTCTAAACCGGGCATTGGGCGAGGAATCTGGGTGATTATTCGCCGGTAACACCCGTAAGTGGGAGCGGGGCGTTACAGATATTGAGTGGTCTGGAAAGCCCAAACGCCAATTTTGAGAAAATGGGCTAATAAACTACAGAAAAAGGGTTCGAGTACTGAATAAACTGCCAAATCGACGACAGGGAATGCCTTAGGACTTGGATGCTCAGGAAAGAGGGCGCGATATTGATGAGCGTTCCGAGACATGATTTATGGCGCTAAAAGAAATTGAATCTGAGATAGTTTTTGGTATAACGAAAATACAGCTGTAAAAATTGAATGGTTAGGAGAGGGTCGAATGGAATATCAGGGAAGGCAGAGGGGCCCTGAGGGTGGTTCAATTTTGCGTATGGGCCAACCCTGAGGTGATGTCAGATGAAATAAATGTCCCGTGCAGGCGTAGGGACGAAATTAATTTTTATCGAGTAGTGTCTGGTATTAATTTTACGAATATTAAAGGGTGGCTTGCAAGTTTGATGGTTCTAATGGGTTTCTTGAAATTTAACAAGTCTCAAAGGGAATTAAAAGAGATTGGAGGGTTTATGATGCAATTAGTACATAGTATAATATGTAAATAGTACAATTATATGATATAATTATATATGTGTGTGTGTGTAAGGTATGCGTGAAGCATGGGCAAGCTACAGGGGAATGGATTTGATTTGGACTGAAGTGGATTGAGGGAATGGAGGAGCAGGTGGTATGGGGCGTCCGTGATCAATAGAAGGGGAGAGAGAGAACTAGAGATTAAGAGAGAGTGATTGAGAGCGAAAGGAGTGATGGAGGAATGGCTGAGAAAATGAAGCGGCTGGAGAAGAAGGACGAGCAACGATTGGCAACGACGACGGCGAGCGGCAGCTAGCAGCGAAGGCGGCGGGTGGCCGCGGGCCAGGCGAAGCCGGTGACGGAGACCGTGGTGGCCGACGAGGCAGCTGTGACCGGAGGGGGAGCTCACGGCGGGCAGCCATGGCAGATGCGCAGGGAGGAAGAAGAAGAAGAAGAAGAAAAAAAAGAGAAAAAGAAAAATGAAGAAATAGGAGGCAGTCCAGCAGTAGCAGGGGACGTGCAAGAAGGAGGAGGGAAGAAGAAGAAGAAGAAGAAGAAAAGAAAGGAAAAAAAGAAAGGAAAAATGAAAAAAAAAAAGGGAAAGAAGGAGAGACCCAGCGGCCATTGTGGACGTGCAGGAAGGAGGAGAGAAGAAGAAGAAGAGAAAAAAATAAAAAAAGAAGAAAAGAAAAAGAAAGAAAGAAAAGAAAAAGGGAAGAAAATAGAGAAATAAGGAAAAAAGGGTAGAAAATTCTAGAAAATTTTAGAAAAATATCTTGAAGTCTATGTTGATGAATCGTGTTGAAGTTTGCTCCAAAAGAAGATCATGGTGCGAAAATCGAGGCCCGATTGCTATATAGAAGAACACCGAATCGCTTCGCGGAAAGGTCAGTTATCTTCGAAAATTCTTTCAAAACTTTCAGATATATGAGAAGGACATTTTATAATTATTGATGTTTAGAATTGGAAGAAAAATGCATGGATAATATTTATTTTGATTTTGAGGTATTAATTTTTAAAAAATTAAGGAGAAAATAAGAAATAAATAGAAAATAAATTCTGAAAATTATGAGGATTTTTTTGAGAACTTGGAAAATTTCTATGGAAGGTTTGGTCATCCAATATTTGGAAAATAATGAGAGATGATATTTATTTTGATTATTTGGGAGAATATAGGGGGAAATTATAAGAAATTATGGAAAATAGAAAGAAAATAAAAAAATGAAAAATATTGATACTATTTAAATAATTGTGGCTTTAGAGAATCTTGATTGCGGTGCTTGGAGTCCTTGTGATTTTTGAGGGTCGGTACGCGAATCGAGGAAAAATCTGACATTATTTGAGGTGAGTGGTTTCAGCCGATTTCATGTAAATATTTTCCTTGAAAAATTACCTTATGGAAATCATGTTGACATGTTTTGGTATGCCATGCACCATGTAGTTTCATGTACATGTGATGAGAATGATTATGCATCTATTCACGAGATTTTATTGGGCATACATTTGCATTGTGGTACGTTTGGGAGCACGGACAGGCATCGCTACTCTTCTCGACCTAGTGTGATGGCCGGTAAGATGGAGAGTAGGCGCAGGCTTGATTGGAGCATTATGCTCAAGAAATATTTTTATCAAGAAATGTTTTTATTAAAATTATGCCTCGTCGACCCAAACTAGGATTATGAATATTTGCATTGTGGTACGTTTGGGAGCACGAACAGGCATCGCTACTCTTCTCAGCCTAGTGTGATGGCTGGTAAGATGGAGAGTAGGCGCAAGCTTGAATGGAGCAATATGCTCAAGAAATGTTTTTATCAATAAATGTTTTTATTGAAATTATGCCTCATCGGCCCAAACTAGGATTATGAACATTTTGCATTATATGCACGATCATGATGTGAATGATGCGCCCTCACTTAGATGTCAATATCTAACTTGGACTTTGTCCTTGGAACATTCAAATGTTCCAGTTGGGGCTTGCGGTGATGGTACAGGAAAAGGCAAAAGGTGACGTCATAGCACGTCAAGGAATTTGGCATGTAAATTCTCATGTAATTTCGGTATTTCCTTTTGTCATGAGGATTCAACTGCAATCCACTCATGTTGAGAAACTCATGTACTCTTGTGAGATATTTTGTTAAGAACTCATGTATTAGTTGTCATGTATGAATGAATGGATGTTACCCCTATGATATGCGTTAGGTTCGATTCTGCTTCCGCTATTGATGAGATACTTAATTAAGTATGATTGATGTATGACGGGATGCATTTGTGGATGGATATTTTGGGAATTCTAGAAATAATGGATTGGAGTTTTGTTTCAAAAAAAAAATATTATTATTAAATTTCTAGCCCAGAATTTCCTAAGTTATAACATACCGGAGAGAGCGAGGTGTTACACAACTGATCCCATTCTATCCAAAATCTCAAACAGCCCAATGAAATGTGGACTCAGTTTACTTGTCAACCCAAATCTCCGAATACCCCTCCTCGGAGTCACACGGAGCCAAACATGGTCACTTACTGCAAACTCAAGCATGCGCCATTGCCGATCTGCATAGCTCTTCTGCTTGCTCTGGGCTCTCTGCATGTGGTCTCTGATGGTCTGAATCTTCGCCGTGGTCTGCTCGACCAACTTCGGTCCCATCAAGCCTCTATCTCTTGGTGACTCCCAATAAATGAGTGATCTACATGGACGACCATAAAGTGCTTCATACGAAGGCATCCCAATACTGGCCTGGTAGCTGTTATTATATGCAAACTCTGCTAAAGGCAAATGATCATCCCAGCTACCTCGAAACTCCAGAACGCACGTTCTCAACATATGCTCCAAAATCTGAATAGTGCGCTCGGTCTGGCCATCTGTCTGAGGATGAAATGCAGTACTGAATCTCAACTGCGTCCCCATAGCCTTCTGCAAACTTCGCCATAAGTGAGATGTAAATCTCGAATCTCGATCTGATACGATGCTGGAAGGAATCCCATGCAATCTCACAATCTCATCCACATACAAGGTCGCCAATTGAATCAGAGAGAATGTCTTCTTTATCGACAAGAAGTGAACAGACTTCGTCAGTTTGTCCACGATGACCCAAATAGCTTCATGGCTTCTCCTAGTCCGCGGCAAACCAGTGATTAAATCCATGGCCACACTGTCCCACTTCCACTCAAGAATGGGTAATGGCTACAATAACCCTGCAGGCCGCTGGTGCTCAGCCTTAATCTGCTGACACACTGAACACAAAGCTACAAAGGCTGCGATATCTCTCCTCAAGCCATCCCACCAATAATACTGCCGCAAGGTATGGTTCATCTTCGTCACACCCGGATGAATGGTGTAACGTGACCTATGGGCCTCTGATAAAATGCTCTGCCTCAACTCGGCATCCTCTGGCACACAAATCCTGCCTCGATACAACAAGAGACCATCACCTCGCTGGCTATACCCATGAAGTGCAAATCTCACCATATCTGCCATGATCAAAGACAACAATCTATCACCAGACTGACATGCTCGACTCTGCTCCACTAAATCTGAGCGAACCTCCAAATGAGCACAACACACCCAAGACCCATCCTCAACAGGAGTAACGGATAGCCTACTAAACTGCTCCAAGAGGTCCCACTCGTGGGTCATTGACTGCACTCTCACCCTGCAATTAAAACACAATAAAAACAAATCATAATAAAACTTTTATATTTTTTTTTTATTTTAGTGAGAGGTTTATACTCGCCAGTGTACAAGTGCAGTTATAGTCCAAATTTAAATTTATATTTTCTGGATGAATCCAGGTCGTCCACTGAGAGATTTATTTATGGCAAAAGAAAAAGAATGTCACACACACGCACACGCATTTGGATAAATTGGCAACAAGGTTTTTTTATGGGTTTTTTTTAGACAACAGATACTAGAAAATAAAGTAAGGTAGAAATTGAAATAAACATTAAACGTAAAAATATGAATTTGGATAGTGCTTGAGTTAAGACAATTTCAGTACCAACCCGTTGATTCCCAAATTTTAGCATAAAAAATTAGCAACATTAATTTAATTTCAGATATGAGGGTTTGTTATTAAATGCAATTAGAGATTATGATAGTTCTAGGTTAAGCAATCCCCATACATGATATGCGAGATTCTAATTTAAGCAACCACCATAAATCCAATTGCAATTAATACACAAAACAACTAAATTAATCATCTGGGTTTAGGTATGATAGCGTTTCCAGTTCTAGTAACTCTCATACATGGCATGAAAGCTCAAGTTAGGCTTACGCTCCAATCCAAACCTAGTGATTTTTCAATAATTAATACACATTCATACTGAAATTTAAATTAATGTTACTTATTTAAAGCGCAGCTTTCTTTGAGAATCATTGGCGTTGGACACTGTCCTTGGCTTAACCCAAGATTAGATTTAACTACTCATTTTTATTTGAAAGTTAATTGACAGAAATTTAAATGACAAGAAATTTAAAGGCATAAACTAACCGGCCATTTAGGCGGTGGATAATTAAATGACAAGAATTAAAATTGCAGAAATTTAAAGACATAAACTAATCGGCCATTTAGACGGTGAATAATTAAATGACAAGAATTAAAATTGCAGAAATTTAAAGGCATAAATTAACCGGCCATTTAGGCGGTGAATAATAAAGTAATAATAAATGACATAAGAATTTAAAAGAAGAAAGAAAAAAAGTAAGATTATAAGAGAAAGTACTAAAGAAAATGAGAAAGAACAAGAACAATTCTCAAAGAGAGAATTATAAGGAAATAACTAAACTTTTATTCAAGAATAATAATCACACTTACAAATGCAATCAAGTGATCTATTTATAGGCCACAAGATGCAATACAAACCACACAATTTCAATTATTCAACTAGACATAATTATATCTAATGGGCACTCACACACTTAAAGTTAAATGGATTTTAGTTATAATACACACCTAATATTAAATGGATTTTAGCTAAAATACATACCTAATAAAGCACTCATAAAGTTAAATGGATTTTAGCTATAATATCCACCTAATAGTTAAATGGATTTTAGCTAAAAAACACACCTAATAAAGCTCTCACATAAAAAATAAAAATAGATTTCTATAAATTGGTTTTTAATCTTTATTAGGATTAAAAATAATCCTTGGGCCTTCTCCAAATAATATCTTCCATGGGTTGCTCAAATTGGGCCTTAATTCTTCATAGGCTTGAATTCTTCATGGGCTTGAATTCTTCATGGACTTGATTTCTTCATGGATTTGAATTCTTCATAGTTTTGATTTTTTCATGGATTTGAATTCTTCATGGACTTTAAGTTTTCATGGGCTTGAATTCTTCATGCCTAAAAAAAAATAAAAATAATTTAATGTTATTAATAAATTATATATATTATATATATGTATTACACATGGCACATATATATATTAGATTATATTATATATATATTACATGCATGCATATAATGATATATATGTATTATATATAATTTTATATATTATTATTATTTACTTTAGAACTTCATTTCATTCATCTTTCAATTTAAACTTGCATATAACCATAAAATATATATTAATATCTAATTTAAACCATTTTTAAGATCAAAAGAAGGGTATAATTATAACAAATTTTTTATAAAATTAACCACTAATCAGTCATCATCATAGCCATCACTACTCCTCGTTGGCTCAATGCGTCTGCCACCACATTGGCTCGACCTGGATGGTACAAAATGTCACAGTCATAATCTTTCAACAGCTCAATCCAACATCATTGTCGAAGATTCAACTCCCTCTGTGAGAACAAATACTTCAAACTCTGATAGTCAGTATACATCTCTACCTTCTCTCCATATAAATAATGCCGCCATATCTTCAAAGCAAACACAACTGCTGCCAACTCCAAATCATGGGTCGGGTAGTTCTCTTCATGTCTCCTCAACTGACTCGAGGCATATGCAATAACTCGGGCATCTTGCATCAAAATGAATCCCAACCCTGAATATGAGGCATCACTGTATACAACAAATCTCTCACCTGGCCTCGGAATGGCAAGAATAGGAGCTGAGGTCAATCTCGCCTTCAACTCTAGGAAACACTGCTCGCAAGCATCAGACCACTTGAACTGGACTCATTTCCTAGAAAGGCGAGTTAATGGTAGGGCAATATGAAAAAATCCCTCAATGACTGGCCACCCTCCTGACCTCGCGGTCTACCTCTCTGACCACTCATCGCCTGCACACGACTCACCTCCAGGTCATATAACTATCCCACACGACTCACACGACTTGACTCAACCACAACTTCCTATGGGTGTACAGAGACTCGCCCCTAATGGTTCCCAGTGTGCAATTTCCCGCTCTGATACCACAAATCTGTGACACCCCCACCCTAACTACCCTGGCTAGAGGCAGCTGAGGAAGGGCGTCAAAAATATAGGTAACTACCGAAATCAGCACAGCCTAGAAGCTTGGCCAAATACACACGCAAAATTGCAACTGAGACTACCAAAAGGGAAAACCCACATCATGCATATATAATAAACATCAGCGATCTTGGGATTTAATATGATACACAACCCAAGATGCTGGAACAACCATACACAAAATAGTATCAGGGCCCCCAAAACCTATATACACAGGGTAACTATATACAAAATGTAAAAGATCCAAAATAAGGCTGGGGCCGACATAAGATTGCTCTGTACACCCTCTAAGCTGCGCCAGGCCTACTAGAATCCTCACCTACTATGCTCTTGCCACGACCTGGAATGATGCAAAAGTAAGGAGTGAGTCACAAGACTCAACAAGCATAAACAAGGAAATACTGAACAGGAAATAACAATAAGAGAGAATGCCCCAACCCCAACTCAGCACAATAATAAAGTATAGAAGGGGCATATACTCATAAACAATATCAATATGATAGGGCAACTCTCACTATCACATAATAATATAGAGGATGCAATGCAAGTATGCCAATATGTATCAAGTCGCCGCGCGCCACTGCCAAACGCCAGAGGGTGTCCGCCCTGCCAAACTCTTGATCATGGATCACCCCTCACAATACGATCGCACGTGGATAGGCCCCTCGAGCCCCACCAATACCATCCGCATCATCATCATCATGCATAATGTAATGTCATGTGCACCCATAACACATAATCACCATCCACACACACGCGTGGGAATACCCATATATCCATGCATGTCATTATATACATATATGGTAAAACACCTCATAATAACCCACACAAATGTGTCTCAAGGACGCAGAACCATACTCACGCGTCAATGCAGACCCACAATGGTCAACACACGAGGAACAAAAGCCTCCTTGGCAGGGTGAGCAAACCCTGACCATAACCCCACAAAAACGCATCATCCCATTGAAAGGAAAGTAGGAGGGGAATAAATCCTCCTAACCCAGCCAAACATATACACACACCGACCCCACATAGGCTATGGGCCACCATAAGCATCATATAATAAAAATAAAAGAAGGAACTTGCCTCAATAGCTAGAACTCCTTTATCCAAGTCCAGATTAGCCAAATAAATCTCCTTTTCCTGACAAAGCCAACATTACCCAAAAATACCATCATTTATATACACAATTTTAACTGTTTAAGTCCAAAATTAATCTGTCAGAAAGGCTCAATACTACTTAAATATAATTCCTAGCGGTCGGATCTTACCTTTTTCTACCTCTTTTCTCTTCTTTTCCTTCCTTTCTTCTCTTTTCTTCCCTTTTCTTCTATCTCTTCGCCCGCTGCTTCTGCTGCCATTTCACGCCAGAGGGTTTCTTAAATTTCGCAATCTGATTGCAAATAAGTCAACTTAGGTTCACCCTATTAAGTCAACTTAACATGCACCCTAAGTTGACTTAACATTAAGTCGACTGAACATAGACCTTAACTCGACTTAAGCTCAGTCGACTCTTCACCCACTTTAAGTCTGTAACGACCTGGTCTTCGATAATCATGAATAATCAAAAATAAAGAAATACAATAATCAACGTCATCGGGTCGTCTCTTAAGAACCTTGAATCAATCTCCACGAACCACTAATGGTGTCATAGGTCACATCAAGCCATACATTACATAATTGATTATACGAGTTCCCAAAACATTATTACATATCCAGGTTCGAAACCTCAAAATAATACATAACGACAATAGGGAAGCAAATAGGACACATGCACTAATCGACAATACCCTCAGATCAATTATTCAGCTCGCTCCTTGCCGGACTTGTGAGAAATGTCATCTGGAACGAGGAAAAATGTTCCAGGGACGAGTGTCCAAAACAATTAGATTATGACATCTAAGAGAGATAAACAGGAGTATAACATGCTCATGAGAGATAATTAGACATGCCGACACACACCTAGTAGGCGGACTGTCCCGTCACCCAGGCACGGATTTCAAAGCGGTCACACTGGCAAACACACACTGGGGCCACACTACCCCGGCACGGTATACCCCATTAGACAATTCCGACATAGGGCTCTTCGGCAACATGCCCCACTAAGTCCCCAACCCCGGATGCACGAGAATTCAAATGCCATTATCAATGCACGCAAACCGAGGCGTGACAAGTATAAATCGAGATCATGCTTTCACAATGACATATAAAGCATGAAATGAATAGTAACAAGGGTAGAACAGTAAAATAGAATCGTTTCGGGACTAGCACTCAAAACGAGGCCTAGGCATTTCTAAAGAAACCCTATCCTAGGCATCTCAACAAGTCAATCTAACACCATAGACACGTAGATCACTGAAAAATATTTATATAGTAATTTTCTCAGAATTTTTGGAGCTTATCTCACCTTCCCGAAAGAGGATTCGGCAATTTCTAATGCTACGACATTTCCTCGAAACTCGTGCCTAGAGACTCTTTTCTGCCAAATACTTTCCACAGATCAGTAAAACAGGTCAAAACATAATTTTTGAGAATTTTCCTGAATTTCTTTCTATTTTTTTCTTCTTTTTCTTTTTTTTCCTTATTTTTCCTCTTTTTCCGATCATCTCCTACCTTTTTCCGGTCGCTGGCCGGCTGCCGGCGATGCTCCATTGGCTGATCTGAGCTCACCCCCCTATATCGATGCTTCCGAACACGATGGCGGGGTCGGTTTTTCCAAAAAGTGGCCGAAAAGTGGTCAAACGGCCGGTCAAAATCCCAGCTCCGGCCACTGCGAACCCCAACCAGCCTCTGATTTTTGGCCATATCTTCCTCATTTTAACTCCGATTGACCTCCCGTTTGATCCTACATCTCCCTCTCTTCCTCCTCTACAGTTTTATGGAAAGAAATTGCCAGATCGGAGCCGTTTTCCAACTGTTACTGTCAGTTATCCGGTGAAGTGCAATTTTTCGACCAGCCTTCGTTTTTCCTTCAAATCTCCCTCGATTTTCACTCTTTTTCCTCACTTCTTGTTGCATAATTTTCCTCTCTCGTAGAGGAACAAATTCTCTTCTTACACCTCCTTCAAATTCACAATAACTCAGCCCCGAATTCTCACTTTTGCTCGCTTGAAGAATTTTCCAGCCAACTCCTCCTTTCTCTCTTACTTTCCAAGCTTCTTTCTCTCTCTCTTGATTTCTTCCTTCAAACGCCCCATACCTGCTCCCATTCCCTCAATCCATTTCAATCCAAATCAATTTCCTACCCAACTGTAGCTTGCCCATGCTTCACGCATACGCACACACATATATATAATTATATCATATAATTTGTACTATGACTATGTACTAATTTCACCATACCCTCCAATCTCTTTTAATTCCCGTTGAGACTTGTTAAATTTCAAGAAAACCCATTAAAAACATCAGACTTGCGAGCCATCCTTTAATATTCGCAAAATTAATATCAGACACTACTTGATAAAATTAATTTCTTCCCTACGCTTGCACGGGACATTTATTTTATCTAAAATCACTTCAAGGTTGTCTCATACGCAAAATTGGACCACCCCAGGGCCCCGCTGCCTTCCCTGACATTCCATTCGACCCTCTCCTAACCATTCGATTTTCACAGTTATATGTTCGCTGTACCAAAAACTATCTCAGATTAAATTTCTTTTAGCGCCATAAATCATGTCTCGGAACACTCATCAATATCACACCCTCTTTCCTGAGCATCCAAATCCTAAGGCATTCCCTACCGTCGATTTGACAGTTTATGCAATACTCGAAACCCCTTTTCTGTAATTTATTAGCCTATTTTCTCATAACTGATGTTTGGGCTTTCCAAATCACTCAATATCCTTCTCAAAAATAATTAGAAATCATTTATTTTTGACACCATGTAATACGGGGTATTACATTCTAACCCCCTTAAAAGAATTTCGTCCTCGAAATTTTGAACTGAAATCATAACTTCCATAATTATCAATTACCATGCTCAACACTAGGCTTAAAGTATCTCCAAAAATTCTCATTTTATAAAACGATTACCAACAACGAGTAAGACATCGCATTGTCCTCAATGAAATTACATCATTGCAAATCTACATCCATCCCCTCAAACAGGTGGGGATACATTTTACGGATTGTCTCTTCAAGTTCCCACGTTGCCTCTTTTTCTGTATGATTTCTGTAACGACCCGATCGAGCGATAGGAAGAACCGGAACAATGTACCCTAATGGGCCTACGCGAACTTCCCAGGGGGTCACCCATTCTTGGGTTGCTCCAGCCCAAGCACGCTTAACCTGGGAGTTCTTATCCACATTCAGTCCAAAAGGTATCCAGTTGGTGTTGATTCCTTTCTTACTATCCTCGATATATATACTAGCTCTTCCAGAGTCCCTCTTGGACTTGGCTCACGGGGTATTACATTCTCCCCCCCTTGAGCACATGACGTCCTCGTCATGTCACCTTACGGAGCTTTACCACTGATCCCAGATCTCCCCCCTTTGTATGGCCGATGTGGGATGCGCCTAAGGTGTCACACACACCCCCCTCAGGGACTCAGCATCCTCGCTAAGGTTTGCCCCACCACCGCGCTCAGAGGCTCGAGGGTCGGTTCTGATACCACCTGTAACAACCCGATCGAGCAATAGGAAGAACCCGAACAACGTACCCTAATGGGCCTATGCGAACTTTCCAGGGGGTCACCCATCCTTGGGCTGCTCCAGCCCAAGCACGCTTAACCCGGGAGTTCTTATCCACATTCAGCCCAAAAGGTATTCAGCTGGTGTTGATTCTTTTCTTACTATCCTCGATATATATACTAGCTCCTCCAAAGTCCCTCTTGGACCTGGCTCACAGGGTATTACAATTTCTCCACTGAATCTTGACTAGGGGAATCACTTTATTACTCAACACCTGATCTCGTCGATCCAAAATTCTCTCAGGGGACTCTTGATGCGTCAGATTTTCTCGCAACTCGATAGTCTCCACTTGAACCTCCTGAGTAGGGTCCGAAATATGTTTCCTCAACTGCGATACATGGAATACGTCATGAATCCCAGACAAATTATTGGGTAACTCCAACTGATACACAAGAGGTCCTACTCGCTCAAAGATAGGATACGGTCCAACGTATCTCGGTCGAAGCTTACTTTACTTTCCGCCCCGTGTCACCATATGCTAAGGAGATACCTTGAGATAAACAAAATCTCCAACTTCAAATTCTAAGTCGTGCCGCCTTTTATCGGCATACGACTTCTGTCGACTCTGAGCTGTCCGGATATTTTCTTGAATTTGTCGAATCTTCTCCATTGTTTGCTGGACCAACTCGGGACCCAAAATTTGCTTTTCCCCAACTTCAGTCCAACACAAAGGCGAACGACACTTGCGGCCATATAGTGCCTCATAGGGGGCCATCCCAATGCTACTATGGTAGCTGTTATTATACGCGAACTCAATCAACGATAGATGGTCTTCATAGCTACCCTCAAAATCTAGAACATAAGATCGCAACAAATCTTCAAGCATCTGAATGGTTCTTTCGGACTGCCCATCAGTCTAAGGATGATATGTTGTACTAAACTTCAAATTTGTCCCCATACACTCCTGCAGACTTCGCCAGAATCTCAAGGTAAACTGCGGATCTCTATCCTACACTATGCTAACGGGCGTACCATGAAGTTTCACAATCTCCCGCACGTACTGCTCGGCGTATTTTCGTACTGACCTGTCCATACGCGTTGGTAGAAAATGTGCTGACTTCATCAGTCGGTCCACCACGACCCAAATTGCATCATTCCCTTTTTGACTCCTAGGGAACTCTGTCACAAAATCCATCGTGATGTGCTTCCATTTCCATTCCGGGATGTCAAGAGGTCTCATCAATCTCGTCGGTCTTTGATGTTCCATTTTTACCCGTTGGCACGTATCACATTGCGCCACAAATCTATCCACGCTGGCTTTCATTCCCGGCCACCAATAAATTTCCCACAGGTCTCGATACATCTTCGTAGACCCTGGGTGCAGTGAATACCATGTCTGGTGTGCTTCACTAAAAATCTTTTTCCTCAACTCTCGAGAATTAGGCACATAAACTCTTCCTCGAAATCGAAGAATACCATCACGCACTTCAAAGTCGGCTGTCTTCGGCTGACCATGCTCATCAACCCACAGACACACACGTCTGTCCCCCACGCAGGCCGCACGTATGTCATCCAGCAAGGTCGGCTGAACTGTCAGGCTGGTAAGAATCACAGAAGATCTCCTCGGCACTACATTCACTGTCAGACGGCTGAAAGCGTCCAAGCGACACCATTCTCGAACCATCAACCCGGCCAAAACCGTAGGAACATTTGTAATACCCGGTATTAAATAATAAGAGAATTTCTGAAGATATGGGTCAAAATGATATTTAGCAAAGTTTCGGGCCTAAGTGCAATATTCGAAACTTAAACGAAAGACGAATGACTAAGTTAAGATGAGCCAATTGAGGAGAAATGGCACAATTGGATGATATTTGATAAAAATCAGGGATTTTCAAAGGTTTGAAGTCAAAAGCACTCAATTAGGAGAGTTCGGGCAAAAGTGCAGATTTTGCAAAATATCATAGGGAGGTCGAATCGACGAATTTTTCAGAAATTTCAAAAGGAAATGGAAAATATAGAACTTGAGGGTCATTTTGGTATATTTAGAAAGATCAGGGACTCAAAGAAAAGGGCCAAAATGTCAAATGAAGAAAATAGGGGGGTGAAAATGCAATTTTGGAAAACTTGTATAGTGGGAATGAGACCACCGCACATGGCCGCCGGCAGCCACCTCTGGAGGCGTCGGGAAGCTCGCCTAAGGGTGCTAGGGTGATCTACAGGTGATGATGAAGCTTCAGGGGGTGGCCATTAGCCGAGCACGGCGGCGACGTGACCGGAAATGATGGCCAAAAATATTTCCGATTTGGCCGAATTTTTCGAGGGATCCAGCGCTTGATTTTGTGTTTCTCGATTGGTTTAGAGGCTAGATTTGGGCTTAAGGGATAAGGACGAGCAAGATAGGGTGGGGAATCGGGTAAAAATCGAGTATAAAAGGAGGTTTTCGGCCGAGGGTTTCAAAAACAAAATCGCTCAAATTTCTTGTGTTTTTGCTTGAATCGAGCTTGAGGGATAAGGGGCTTTTGTTCCTTGGATTGAGAGGATCATTTCTGGAGCATTTGGGATCGATTGGTGTAGAAATGGAGAGGTTTTAGAAGCTTGGCCGGAAAAACGAACCGCCGCCGCCGCGACCTGCAACTCGCTTTTAATCCTATCTCCGGCCACTTTTTCCGACGAACAAGGGCACCATTGAGGTCGCCTTGAAGAGCTCTACAAGACCCTATAAGAATTTAGGGCATTGGACGTCACCGGAATCAGAGAAGACGACCGGAGAAGAAGACTGTGCGGCGGCGCGTGGCAGCCACTCGCGGGACCTCTGGGTGGCGCGTGAGGTATGATTTTTATGTGTTTTTAATTTCATAATTTAGGTAAAATTATTTTAGGAATTATCATGGAAAAATATTTTATGAAAATTGATGTTAGGTATTTTTAATGAATTTCCGAAGGTAGAAATGTTTGAAAATTAAATAAAAATAGAGAAAATTGTGGAAAAATAGAAATGTTGATTCCAAAGGTATTAAATGGTGAAATAGGAGTCAATTGGGTCATTGGAAGAAGAATTACACAATTTTCGAGGTGTGGCACGTTTTTCGGGGCAAAATCTGAACTTTTTCGAATTGAGGTGAGTGCTTTGATTCTAGCTTTACCTTGTTCTGAAAGTGTTTTTAAGTGCATTTGGTGAGTTCTAGTGAGCAATTATACCCTCCTAGACTTAGCTTGTTTTATAAGGTTTTTGCTTATGATCATTGTGTCGACATTCGCTACATTTCATTAACTGATTTTTTAAAATGTTAGTGCATGGCGTGTGAATTTTCATATCATCTGTGGTCTAGTTTCATATCATCGTTGGGTTCTTATGGGGCGGGACGGGGTCTTCTTGAGAATGGGACACAGTTAATCCTGGCGATCGGGTGACACGGTAGGGCATCCGGGGCCGGTACTAGTGATCGGGTGACACGGTAGGGCACCCGGGGATTAAGTATGTCAGGGAAATTTCTCAAGTTTGACGTGTCTTGCATGTTGTCGTTTAGTATGCCATGCTCATGTGCCTTTCATGCATTATATAAACTGTTTCACGCCTCCACTTAGATGTTTTATCATCTAACCTGGGTTATGCCCCTGAAACATTCAACGTTCCAGTTAGGGACAGCTGCGAGGTCAAGGACGAGGCCGGAGAGCCAATGGTGTTTATGTGATAGTCATTGTATCATTTGATAGCATAGGAACTTATTTTGCTATATGTATGAACAATCGTACGTCGGTGTTGTAAACATTTAGTAACGATGTTATATGTATGTTGGTAGGGAACATCTTGTGTAACACGTGGCAGGCCACGTTATTTTGATGGTTTAGTATTCCGCTGTATTTGAAATGTTTCGTTCAGTTGTGATTATGCTAATGTTAACTAAACGAAGTAAGACTGGAACCCTCGGGGTAGATATCTGCATATGGAGATTGTTCTTGAGATCACCGCGGGTGCCGGCTGTAGTTTTGGCGACGAGTGTTTCATCTGCCTGTGAAGATTGTGCTCACAGGCGCCGCGAGTAACAGATTTGAAAAAAAAAAAAAAAGAAACCCCGGGAATTTCCTTATAGTGACACGCCTGTATAGGGCGGGGTGTTACAACATTCCTACTCAACGCGTCAGCCACCACATTGGCACGCCCCAGGTAATACAATATCGAACAATCGTAGCCTTTGAGGAACTCCATCCACCACCGTTGCCTAAGATTCAGCTCCTTCTATGAGAATATGTACTTCAGGCTTTTGTGATCAGTAAACACCTTGAACGACTCACCATACAGGTAATGTCGCCACAATTTTAGAGAATGTACGACAGCTGCCAACTCCAAATCGTGCGTTGGATAATTTGCCTCGTGCCTTTTTAACTGACGCGACCCATAAGCAATCACGCACCCATGCTGTATCAACACACAGCCCAATCCAATCCTCGAGGCATCCGTATATACCACATAACCACCAGATCTAGTAGGCATCGCCAAAATTGGTGTCGTAGTCATACGCTCCTTGAGCTCTTGGAAACTGCGCTCGCACATCTCGGACCATTCGAACTTAACCCCTTTCTGGATCAACTTAGTCATTGGCGTGACAAGTTTCGAGAAACCTTCCACAAGCGCCGATAGTACCCAGCCAACCCAAGAAAACTCCAGATCTCAGAAACACTGGTTGGCTGCCTCCATTTCACAATAACCTCAATCTTTGCTGGGTCCACAGAGATTCCGTCCGCTGATATCACGTGACCCAAAAACGCTACTTGACTCAACCAAAATTTGCATTTGGAAAATTTCGCATACAGCTGTGAGTTCTCAGGGTTTCCAATACCACCCTTAGGTGCTCCTCATGAACCTCGCCACTAGGGGAATAAATCAATATATCATCAATAAATACTATCACAAATTTATCCAAATAGAACACCCGATTCATCAAATCCATAAACGCTGCAGGCGCATTTGTCAGTCCAAACGGCATCACCAAATATTCATAGTGCCCATATCAAGATCGAAATGCTGTCTTCGGCACATCATCTACCTTAATCCGCAACTAGTAATACCCTGACCTCAAGTCAATTTTTGAAAACACTTTTGCCCCTTGCAGTTGGTCAAATAATTCATCAATCCGAGGAAACGGATACTTATTTTTCACAGTGACCTTGTTCAACTGCCGGTAGTCGAGACACATCCTCAAACTACCATATTTCTTTTTCACAAATAGTACCAGTGCACCCCAAGGTGAGACGCTCGGCCTAATGAATCCTTTCTCAGACAACTCCTCCAGTTGAGTCTTTAATTCCTTCAATTCTGCCAGTGCCATTCGGTATGGAGGTATAGAAATGGGTTGGGTATCCGACGCCACCTCAATGGTGAATTCAATCTCTCTCAGAGGGGGTAATCTGAGTAAATCATCAGGAAACACATCCCCGAATTCGCGAACCACTCTCACCTCCTCCAGTTTAGGCAATTCTGGCTCCACCAACTGGGCACTAGCCAAAAACCCATATGCACCATTTGCTAATAGCCTTTCAGCCTTGTGAGCCGAAATAATCATTTTCTTTTCATTATCTCCTTGGCCTCGAAATCGAACCCAAGGAGATATTTTTAACTTCTTCACTTTAAAGTAAAATATTTAATTATTTATAGTTATGATCAAATAGGAATGGTGTCCATCTGGATTCAGATATCGATAGTTTAATCATTTAAGAGTAAATAAATTGATAGGGATGTGAAAGTAAGAATTAGTAGAGAATAACAACATTAGAGAAATATTTAAAAAGAATTATTGCTATGGTAAAAGCTCTACCTAAAAATAATTTGGCATTTCATGAAATTATGAAGAAGGCACAAGACCGACAGAAAAGTTACGTGGATAGAAAAAGGAAAGATTTGGAATTTATGGTTGGCAATAGGGTGTTTTTGAAAGTTACGCCCATAAAAGGAGTGCTACGGTTTGGAAATAGGGGGAAACTTAGGCCTCGATATATAGGCCCATTTGAAATTTTGAAGCAAGTGGGGAATGTCGCTTATCAATTAGCATTACGTCCAGAATTGTCCATGGTACATGACATGTTTCACGTTTCAATGCTCAAAAGGTATGTTCCAGACCCGACTCATGTCATCACATATCAACCATTGGAAATTCAGCCGGGTTTGAGATATGAAGAGATTCCCATTCAGGTTCTAGCTCGTGAAGTGCGAAGACTGCGTAACAAGGATATACCATTAGTCAAGGTGTTATGGCAGGATCATTCAGCCGAAGAGGCGACCTGGGAGCGAGAAGACAAGATGAAATCTAAGTACCCTCAATTGTTTGCAGTTGAAGAGTGAGCAAATTTCGAGGACGAAATCTTTGTAAAAGGGGAATAATGTAATACCCGAAAGCTTGATGTAATAAAAATATATCATTTTGAATGTTCGAAATTGGATGTGGGATTGTTGTTTTATGTTTCGGGAGCAATATGATTAAAGTTTAAGTTTTGAAAACCCGAGAAATAGATCAAGGCACCATGTATTAAGGACTAAGGGCAAAACGGTCAAATCGTTAGACCGAAATGGGCCAAACGATCTTAGGTTCTGGAAAGTTAGGCCATGTCAGGGATCACGAACTCAAGATTTCAAGAATCAGTGGTCAACTGCAATTTTCCAAAGTAAGAAGGATCGCGGCTCGAACCCTAGAGATTCAGGGGCAAAACGGTCATTTTTAGGATAAAAGTTAGAAAACGGGCCAGAAACCTGAGATCGGTGCAAGGAAGGATCTAGAAGCCCTAGTGAGAAAGGATCAAGAAGTTATAATGTGCAAGAGGATCAAGATTAGGGCCAAAACGCAATGTTTCAAAGACTCGGGCCCAAGTGCAATATTCAAAACTAGGGAAAACCGAAAAATGAGTGCAGGTTTTTAAGGAAAACCTGGGAATTCTGATTTTGAGGACTTGAGTGAAGTTTTCGGAAGACCAAGAAAGGTTAAATTAGAATTAGAAATCAAATCGGGCCAAAAGTGCAATTTTTGGAACTTGAAGGTCAATACCGAATCAGGTGAAGGGAGGTCAATAAAAGTGATTTTGCAAAAATTTCATGGGGGAAATGTGGTTTCAAGGAATTGGGGACCTAATGGCAATTTTTGAAAATTTTGAAAAAAAAAAAAAAATTCCAGTGTCAACGCGACAAATTTGCGGCTGCCGCAAATCCACCGTTTTGGTCAAGATTTCCAGCAGATTTCGACCGGCTAAGGGTGGCAGGAGCAGGCCATCATGGCCTAGGTGCCTTTGGGACCAAGGCTGGCCGGTGATTGGCTGTGGTATGGCCGGAAATTGCCTATAAATAAGCTGAGGGTTTCGAGATTTTTAAGCTTGAAAATTATCGAGTTTTAGAAATAATCGAGCAAAGATATTAGAGGGTTTCTGTTCCTTGCATTAAGGCGAGCATTTTGGTGCAAATTTGGGGAGTTTTGGACAGAAATTGGAGTGTTACGAGCCCCGTCGAAAAATCGCGGCGTCCGCCGCCGACGATCTGATTTCGGCCGTTTTGGGCCACCTCAAGTGCTCCGTTCAGGCCGAAAGTGGACCCATTGTGATCGATTGCAGGTAATCTCCTTCCTAGTACTGGCCATTCGTCTCTGGCGACGTTGCTGTCGCCGGATAAGATGACCGAAAAGTTTATTTAATTTATTTAATGTTTGAAAAATCAAAAAAAATATCTATAGAGTCTAGAGAATTATTGAAAAATTCCTAGAAATTCATAAATTCAATAAAGTTTATAAGTATGAATTTTCTTGAGAAAAATGGTTGAATCTAGTGTTTATTTTTAATTTTTAAAGTTATGGATTATTTAAAATAAATAGTAAATGAATAAATAAAAATGTGAAAAAATTATGATATGTCAAAGGATTTATTTTATGATTTTATGTGGAATAAATTTTGATTACCATGTAGGTTTGATATTTATTATGAATTTTAGAAATATTAGGTGTTGGAGAATAAAGGAGAAAAATAGAAATAAATATGAGAAAATTTCAGAAAAATCTTGAAAACTCCAAGAAATTCAAGGGAATTATTTTATGAATTATGGTGAAGGAATTTTGAATAAATCATGCAAGGATAAATTTTAAGGAAGTTTTAAAGATAATAGGCTATAGAAAATTAGGAGAAAATTAAGGAAAATTCGGGGAAAATAGGAAAACCCTAGATAGCAAGAGATGATGATATTTGGAATGATTTCATTTCTAGGAGATTTCCTAGGATATTTCGTACTTCGAGGCAGCTAGACGCTAGAATTTCTGCCTAACCAAGTCGAGGTAAGTACACTATGAACAATTTACGATATTTAAGCATGTTCATGAATCATGTATGAAATTACGTTATGCCATGAAGTTCTGGATCGGTACCTCATGTCATGAATTCCCCCATACGCTGTTTATTCGGGACCGAAGCTTAGTAATGCTACGAGCGTTGATTCTCACCATGTTCATGTTTCCCCCCTCTCCCCTTATGTTGGTGAAACTCTTCGTGTCTCCTTATGTTATGTATGACCAAGGGTTTCTGCACAAAGTTCGCGAATCCTTGTGTTCCCTCATGTCATGCTATGTTACACCATGTATTGTTTAAATATGTATGATGGTTCTTTTGTACTTATTGGGATTCAAGTAATCTCATTCCAATTCATTACCCTCCATAGGTAGCCAAGGATAAGGAGACGTGGCACAGGCATGGGCAATGGTGGCACATCCAAGAATATTTTGTACTTTATGGCCTGTCATTCCCTTTAGTGATAACCTACGTTTTGAAAATGTTTATTGAGTGTCTTGCCTAATTTCCTTTTTGTGTAGCAACGTTTTGAAATCATTGTTTCCAGTTGTGGCCAAACTCTGATTTTGTACTAAGCCCTAACTCTGAAACAAATAAGGGTGTTTCGGGAATTTCACTGTGAAAACTGAACGAATGAGCTTTTGACTCACTGTTCTTCGATTATATAAAAGCTATGTTATCATTGTTACTATTTTATTACTTCCCTATTTCTGTTTTAAAGAAAAAAAAAATGTATGCATGAACCTTGACCCCTCGGCTTACTGGCATTGCACATCGACTTGCTGGACGAGGGCGTCACAGGGTTACCAAATGGACCTACATGAAATGATGCTATATGGGTCATTATTGACAGGATAACTAAATCCTCTCACTTCCTACCTATGAAGGTCACACAACCCGTAAGTAGGCTCGCCCAACTCTACATTAAGGAAATAGTTCGACTGCATAGGGTACCTGTTAGTATAGTCTCTGATAGAGACCCGAGGTTCACTTCACGATTCTGGGAATGTCTACAGCAATGTATGGGAACACAGTTACTTTTGAGTACAGCTTACAATGCTCAGACAGATGGGCAATCAGAATGTACTATACAAACTCTGGAAGATATGCTACGAGCTTGTGTGATGGATTTCTCTCCCAGTTGGGAGGAGCATATGCCATTGATTGAGTTTGCATACAATAATAGTTACCACAACAACATTGGTATGGCACCCTACGAAACTCTATATGGAAGGAAGTGTCGTACACCTCTTTGTTGGATGGAAGTGAGTGAGAAGCAACTATTAGGGCCTGAGCTGGTGCAGGGAACAAGTGAAAAGATTAAAACAATTCAAAGGCGAATGGAAGTAGCTCAAAGTAGGCAAAAATCATATGCAGATAACCAAAGAAGTGACCCAGAATTTATGGTATGGGATAAGGTGTATTTAAAAATCTCACCCCTTTGAATGATCTTTAGAGGGGGTAAGGGACGGAAACTAAGTCCACGATACATTGGGCCGTAGGAAGTTCTGGATCGAGTTGGACCGGTGGCCTATAGGTTGGCTTTACCCCCAGTACTATCTAATATTCACAATGTTTTTCACGTTTCCCAATTGAGGAAGTTTATACCAGATCTGACTCATCACATACCCAAGGAAACAATCGAGCTTCAAGACAATCTATCGTCTGAAGAGAAGCCGATGGAGATTCTGGACCGAAAGGAACAGGTATTAAGGAATCAAAGAATTCCGTTGGTAAAGGTACTATGGAGGCATCATGCCATCGAGGAAGCTACCTGGGAGAAGGAACAAGAAATGTATGACAAATACCCTTACCTCTTTGATATAGCAGGAACCACAAGCTGAAATTTCGAGGATGAAATTTTCTTAAGGGGGGTTAAATGTAATAGCTCTAAAAGAATTTTATATAGCTAGTAAAGTATGATTTTGCAAGAATTGGGTGGCAAGCAAGATATTCTAAATTTTATGGAGGAAATTCGGTGATTAAAAATCCAAAGGGGAATTAAGGAATTCAAAGACAAAGAATAAGGGGAGGAAATGTGTAATTTAAGAGAAAAGGAAAGTGGGCTTAAGAGGAATTTCATAGGAAGCTTGGGAGGTAGGAAGTTCTAAAGAGATGGTCACTTAGGGATAGCCTCTAATTACTTAGGGATAGTTTTAGTTGGAAGGAGATGGGGCTTGATTACTTGGAGATGAAGTATAATGATGAGGGAATATATTCCAAAGGATAAGTGGACCAATAGGATTTAAGCAAGTAGTAAAGTCATGATGAGAAGGACACTTGGAATTTAAAGGGTGGCTCCTTTCTTCTATAAAATGAGGCCTTGGGAGAAGGTTGAAATGCTGCAGAAATTGCAAGGAAAATCGGCCATCAAAGAGGAGTCGGACATAACCGAAAAGCAGTCCCAGGCCTCAAACAGCGCAATCGAAGATATGAATAAATTTTATATTCTTGTAGAGGGACGAAAGAGGGTCACGTAGGTTCAAACGGTGCGTGAATCGAAGTTAAAACAAAGAAGTTATGGCCAAAATACGAAAGTGACGCAGTGCTGTCATGGGTGCGTGAATTACACGCGTTGAGCCTTCTTGGAGTGCGTGAAGGCCTATCTCCAAGCCAAATTTTGTAGTCCTCACCCTTATTTCATACTCTTTCATTTTATATGGTCATATTGGTGTTTAGACTTACAAAAATTCCTGTTTTGGCAGTGAACAGCCCAAGGATCTAGCGAAAAAGGCATTTCCGTGTGACCAAAGCAGGTGAAGGAGTTTACAATCTGGTTTTACGCATATTGAGCATCTTTCCAAAGCATGGGTTGGTGTGTGCATAAGCATAACACGTTTACCTTTCATTTCCATGCATTTCCTACATTTCTTTCTATCATGCATCACTACGTGTGTACGGTGACCCGTTGGGCCATGTTGTGAGGCCACTGTTGTTGTTGTTGTTATTGTTATGCGGGAGTGATTGCAACACCCTAGCGTCACCTCCACTGGAGCATGCATATTGCATCTTGCATCTCATGCATAACTATCTTTTTTCTCCTTCACTTAGATTTTGCTATCTAACTCGGGTATTCACACCCTTAGAACATTCCACGTTCCAGTTCCGTTAATGTTGTCAGGGAAGCAAGGGTCAGGCGAGCAAAACGATGACAAACGTTTATTTTCTTGATTAGTAGTATTGTATCAAACCCATATCATGGATGTTATAACTTTTCTTTTCGTTGCCTTATTGTATGTTATCTTCTACCTTTTGGGACATATTTTAATGTCATGGTATACGAGGCACGTTCATCTATTTGCACATGTTCCACATTATATGAAGAGAATCCCCACGAACTATACCAGGCTACGATCCATTTTCATTTTCCAGTTGATGTGGAAATTATTCATAATGCCCAGTAAGTTGAACCACCACTTGACATACATATTCTGTTGTGGGTTGGGTAGGGCGTTACACTTCTTCTCCTCCATCCATGGCCACCAACTGCGGTCAAACGCTTCAAATCACTGCCCATGATTGCTTCCATTCATGATGTCGGCAACCTAGAAACTCAAACGACCATTAATATAAAGGATCCAATTGGTGGCCATGCCAGAAAGCATTGAAAAAGAGATACCCAAGACAACCATCATAGTGTTGGCAAAATTCGACTGTGGCTCTCAATTCACCGATGATGACAATGGCTATGCTCAAGGCCATGGACTTGCTTGAACACGGTGTAAGAAAAAGAAGAAGAAGAACCAGCAATAGCAATCTGCATGGTCACCGACATGGACTGAAACCAGCTAAGGCAATTGCTACTGCCTTGTGTCACTGGTGACACGAATGGCCACATCTCATGCTGTCACTAGCGACTCCTCAGCCATCAACATGGTCGTTGGTGATGCTCTTCAATGGGCATCCACCAAGCCAAGAGAAAACTAGAAAATCACATAGAAACATATAAGTATTTTCTGCAACCAAAAATTCGTTATAAAACAAAATTAAACAACAAATAAGGTAGAGATCTTATGAGGCTCTGACACCAATTGTTAGAAAAATTAAAATAGAATATACTGACCTCTAGCCATTATGCGTGTTTAAAAATAATACAGCGATTGACTTCGATACTGCCAATCAATCATCAAATGCACACTAATGGTGTATGCCCACAGATCTACCTTGATTAGGAACTTAATAGCCTTCAGTAATTTTTGAATGTGATACTAAATAATAGGGAAAGCCCTTTTTTATAGACTAAATAATGTTTATTTCAATTCAATCTAACTCCATCAAATTAGTTCGAATTTGATTTGAAAAACAATTATCGATCTGTATCTAGTGGATTAATACTAGGAGATAATCTAAATAATTTAAATAGTGTTTATAAGATAAATATGACCACTTAATAGATAATTAATTCCAATTAGATAATTACATCCAATATGTAATTTCTAATGAATAATTGCAGGCCATCTTCAAGCTAATGGGTAGGCTGAAGTCACAAATGGAATCATTCTCCAAGGGCTCAAGACTTCGTTATCTTTGACAAAAAGCCTTTGGGCTAAAGAACTTTCTCATGCTTTATAAGCCTATTGGACCATAGTTCAAACTACAATATTAGAAACTCATTTCTCCCTTCCTTGTAAGACTGAAACCTTAGTCACAACTTTCATGTTAACGTTATATCACTTCTTTTCTTTTAATATTTTTTCACTTAGACCTAAACTTTTGTCAAATTTCATTTGTAACCCATTTTCGAAAAATTGTTTTTGCTTACACCGTGAATTAAATCCCAACACCTCTAATCAATTTCACTTTTATCCACATTTCCTAATTAATTGTCAAAAACATTATTTTAAATAATTTTTTCAATAAAATTTTGAGGTGTTCCACGTGTAGTCTCCCTCTATTTTGTTCAAATTTATAGGAAATCTTAGGACCTACTTATGAAAAACTAGAGTAGTTTTCCAAAATAATATCTCTACGGAGATGGAAAATTAAAAACTATGTTAAAAAAGTTTTTTTTCCCCTAAATTGGAGAATGAAAAACAAATTTCTATTTTCTAAGACTACACTAGGCTTTAGAAAACATCTTAAAGATATTCTCAAGGGAAAATATGTTTTTTTTCTAATTTGAGCCCCACTTCAAATATTGTCAATAATTATTTTTTCCTTTGCTTTTCTTTTAATTTTATTTTTATTTTTCCTAATATTTTATTCACATCCACCTGCATACTACACCTTCCTCTCCCCTTCCTCATCGTTTCCTATTGTTATGGTGAGCACAATCAGCCTCTTCTCTTGTTATCCTAATCATTGCCATTGCAATGACAAGCACCACTTGTGCCCTATCCCCGCTGCCTTCTTCATCTCCTCTTGTTGTCCTCATCCCTACCAATATCACCGCACTCACTCTACCATTGTGATGGATACAACTCTTTTATTCATTGGGTTGCCCTAATCATTCACCTTTCCCTTGTTATCACTCTCTACATCTCTTATTCTACACGATTTTTAATATATTCTCATTTTTTTTTTTTAGTTTAAAACCAGTTTTTGTGGAAATGAGCAAGTTTATCATTTTTTTTTTAATTTTTTGTAGAAATGAAAACATAAGACCAGAGATGAAAACTGGAGATGTAAAACAAAAAACATTCTCCACAATTCAATACGGGATTCTTTAAGAAACTAGTTAATCTTTCTAAAATTAATTCCTCAATTTTACTCTATAGGTTCACGCCACTGTACCCTCTCATGACTTGATCCTTGTGCTAAAAACTAAGCCCTTCCAGGAGTTAGTTAATTTCCCAAAGCCCTTTCTAATGATTTGATAAAGCCCTTTCTAATGATTTGATTTTTCTAAAATGATAAATTGGTTGTTCAATTAATTTGCTTTCGGTTTTGACCTCTGGGGTACTTGTCTCCAAACATATTTCAATTCCTTAATATTGCTTTTGGATCTTTAAGCCCCGGGACGCTCCCTGCGTGTGATTTGGTGTTTCTTCCCATGGATACATCATTAGACTCTCTAAATTGAGCTTTTAGTCCATTTTATAAATATACAGTTTTAAAAAACTGATATTAAAAGTCACCACTAATGATACTGTTATTAGTGGTATGATATCTCCTCCTTATAGTATTGAAAATCTGACTAAAAACAGTCTTATTTGCCAATTTATAAGAAAATTAGATAAGAAGTGTAACACCCCGCCTTACAAGATGTGCTACAGGTGTGGGGTCATTTTTTTTTTTTCAATCATTTGATCATACATAATCCTCAATCCCCACAAGCATATACAATAAGCTAATTGAAAACTAATATCAATAACTAAGTAAGACTAGCAGAGTTGCAGCGGAAAATAACATTAATCATTAGATAACAATCTCAATGTCCACTTAAGGCCAATGATTACAAAAGATTATCGGAATACAATATATCATATCAAACCCCAAAACATCAAACAACTAAGCCTTTAGCCTTTATTCATTCGACCACTTCCTTGCCTCTGCTACAGCCCTTGACTGGGACGAAGGATGTCTCAAGAGTAAAACTCGTTAAATGTTGAATTATCTAAGTAAACAGTATAAAAGTAATCAACCATGAGATAGAACACAGAACATATGATTCCCCCTTGAGCCTATTTTCCAACAGCATACGTAGCGAGCCAAGGCATCCCAATACACTTGGCCGTTATTCCGCAGCATACGTAGCAAGCCACAAGGTACCCAATCCCAATGCAACACAATCAGACAAGCATGGCATAACACAGGACACATATGATCCTCCCTGGGCCCATTTTCCAACAGCATACGTAGCGAACCAAGGCATCCCAACACACTTGGCCGTTTTTCCGCAGCATACGTAGCGAGGCCACAAGGTTCCCAATCCCAATGCAATAAGATATGCAAGGACACCACCAAAGCCATGCAAGTCACTGACACATGGATGCATGCCATAATAGAAGCTCAGATAGCACAATGAATATTACTCAGAAATCAAAGAAGCATTTGCATATTCAAACGAACGGAGCAATAGGAATATAACGATTATCATGGAAAGATATGCTGGGTCACATAAGAACAACAAGCTCACGAAAACGCGGGATAGGATATTGATTCACATATTAGAACATAGGTAACCCATTTCACAAACAAGGGAAAACCACCAAGAAAGCGGAGTACTAACCAAACCACTTACCTCGCCCAAATGACGCTTATGCCCTTTGGCTTGCTTTCGCCTCGGAATGCGTTCAACCACGTTCTTGAGATGCCAAATTACACCCTAAGCATCAAATATTCATTGGAAGTCAATATCCAAATTTTCCATAATATTTCTGAATTTCTTCTATTTTCCCTTATTCTTCCATCAAGAAAATTCGTTTCTCTTTGATTTCTCTGAATCTATCCCCAAGAAAAATCATCTAAGCTCCTAAAATAATTCATTGGATATTCTTTAATATTTCCAGATTTTTCCAGAAAGTCCTTATATTTATTTAAATAAGCCTATATCTTCAAAAATTCAAGGTAAATATCAAACCCAATACTTTCCAGAAATAAAATTCATAATATATAAATATTTTTTTCTCTGACTTTCTGGATAATTTTTCCAGAATTTATTCCCTTCATATAATATTTATTTCTATTTTCTTCCTATATTCCCTAGGCACTTAATACTTCAAAATTTCATAACAGATACTCCATGCAATGTAAATCCTAAATTTCTTCACCAAAACTCTTAAAATAATTCCCTTATCATACAGTAATTTTTCCATAATTTAATTTATTCATTTTCCACCATTTCTAATTTTTCCCCACTTTTCCAAAAATTATAATAATTACTAAATCAAATAATTTCTAGTATGAAAAATCATAATATGAAACTAAATAAGATCCTTGGAATTTTAGCTATTTTTACATGATTTTATGAATTCATTTAGCATTTTTCCCGATTTAAATAGAATAAACGGGATTTAAAAATTAAAAAGCAAAGTCCGGTCATCTTCTCCGGCGCCGGTACACCGGCGATGGTCGATTCAGATGCTTGAAGCTTCCCCTAGCAAGGTCGATCACGACGGTGTGCCCCCAGCCTGAAACACCCACCGGAAGACCTCGAACGGCGAGAAATACAGTCGGCCGATCCTTACCGCCACATTTTCCGACCAAGCTCCGATCAACGTTAAAACCTACACGAAACTTCTTGAAATCCTTCCAGAAATTATTTTCTCGACCTTAAGAGAAAAAGCCCTATCCTTTCGACCCTCAATTCACCCCAAAACCCCTTCGATTTGAAGCTTTTCACTACATCGAAACCTAATGCACGAAACCCCTATTTATACCCGTTTTCGAGCCATCAAACATCCCGTCCCGGCTTATCAACCCTCTAGATGATGATTTCAGCCATTAAATGGCCTCAAGACGCGCTGAAATGGCCAGGATTTACCTCAAAAAATCCAAGATTTTTTCGGCCAACTTCCGCGATTTCTGGCGGATTTCCCGCTTCTGACCGCCGATCACCCTCATTAAAGCCATCCACGTGCTTTGCCCAAGCTTCCTAGCCTTCTGCCAGCCTCCATGCGGCCGACGTACGGCCGAAATCCGGCCATCAATGGCCGGCCGGTGTCCTTTTTCCGTTTTTTGCAGATTGGCCCCCTATTTTCTGGTTTTTACAGTTTCACCCCTTTTGACCTTCCTAGTTTCATTTCAGTCCTTTTCCCATTTCATTTGGTTCTCAAACTTTGCCCATATCTCATTTGCATCCCAAAGAATCCTAAAACATTCTTTTTGACCTTCTCAGATAATTTTTGGAAAATTACAATTTAGCCTCTCAAGATTCAAAAATTACATTTGGGCCCAAACTTGCACATTTCATTCAACCTTTATTCCTTATGCATCTATCACTTGATTTATCACTTTAAAACCTTTTGCAAAAAGATAATTCATCTCTCAAAATTTCCTTATCGTCTAATTTCCCAAAATTCGCACTTAGGCCCTCAATTATGAAAAATTACACTCTAACCCCTATTTAAATCACTTGATGTGTTAAACCCCAAATTTTGAGTCTCATGACTCATTTTTGTTTTAATCCTTCCAATACTGAAAGTTCCTTGCTTCCCTTGCTTGAATCTGGATCGATTTTCTTAATTTAACACTATTGCACTTTGACCCTCAAATTTTCAGAAATTGCATCCTAACCCCTTTTAAACTTGCAATTAACTACCGATTCATGGAATCCTTGATTTTGTGGATCTCACATGGCCCGTTCTTTTGAAAATCCAAGTCCTCTTGACTTTTTAGGTGAAAATGACCATTTTGCCCTTTACTTAAAATTCCAAGAATATCTTTCAATAGCCAAATTTCATTTCATAAAAATATAAGATATTACAGGAAACATATCGCCACCTCATAGAAGGTGTTTAAGCCGTTACTGGACGTAAAACTAGATGAAGATGTGAGCCACAATCACAACTACTTGTATATACTTTTGCTTTTGTTTATTTTTATTTTTTGCAAGCATTGAATTTCTTTGTGACTATTTTTAATTGCCAGACTTCTCTGTCCAAACGAAAATGAAAGGCAAGTTAGTTCGTTGAATCAACACTGTATGTGTACTATGTGGCTCTCAACTTGGGAGCGATATTAGTTACACATCTGCAGCAGGTGAACTTAGCCTAAAATTGGAGAAACAAAAAATTAATGTAATATATGGATGATGAAGTCGTGGATTGAATGGTTGCGTTTCACAGGCTGGACAATTTGGAGGGTCTAATGTGGTGGGTGTAATGCCAAACCTTTTGGCTGATCCACAGATTTCTAGATTTACACGTGGACAACTTATAAGAACGACCTCTCTGTCTGAGCGTACGGCTTGTAAAATCATTCAGTCTGACGCCTTTATTACTTTACCAAGAGGTTTTAGTACACTCGAGGAAATCTTTTGTATAATTTCTTGGGCTAAGCTGAACCTCCATACCAAACTCATTGGACTTTTAAATATCAACCATTTTTTCGATATGTTGCTTTCTTTTATTGATCAAGCTGTGGACAAAAAGTTCATTTCTTCTTCGACAAGAAAGATTCTCATTTTCGCATCCACTGTTGAGGAGCTGCTAAAAAAATTGCAAGCTTATGTTCCATAGCATGATCTTGATGAACCCCAGATAGATTGTGTAACACCTCGCTTCACCGGGCGTGTGCCACGTGGTCAGGAAATACTAGGGGTAAAATTTTTCCACAAACATCATTATATGCACAGAAAACACTAAGATATTTTCCCTCATATATCATCACATACACAAGAATCGCCAAAATAAAATTGCCATAATCTCGATAATCGTCATTCACATATACACCTCAATAAAGAACTTACATGCCTGATTCGACCCCAAATATATCCCGGCAGAATTGCTCGTCTAGCTAGGTTAAATACAGACCTAAGCTAACTTGAGCAATTACAAGCGCAGTGGAATTACAGGATCGAATGCTAAGGAAAGACAGAGTAGCCATTCAAGGGACACACATGGTTCAAAATAAACTTTACAGATCAATTGCTCTTAAGATACAACAACAAAATAAGGAAGTCTCTGCGTTCGGATGGTCAACCGGCCACTTCTTTGTTTTTTTAAGTGCAAGACCCGTCTGGACGTTGAATGTCTAGGGGTAAAAGCCCATTAGATAATGAAATCTAGTGAGAGTATCGTCAGTTTATTTTCAAAGACAATTATTAGTTTAATCCCTGTGTTTTGAGATTCTCTAGTAAAATGGTTTGTTGAAATTGAGGCCGAAGGGTAAAATATCATCTTATTAGAATATATTTTTTTTTATTGTGATATGATTTGAAATTCAAAATAAAATGAATTTAGATTAACTTTTATGTTTAGACATTTCGAAATATCAATTAAATGTTTTGAATTAGTTTGTCGCAAAATAAGTATCAATTTGAAAAACAAGTTATATGTTTCAAAATTCAATTATGTTATCTCGAAACATTGGTCCTATATTTCGAAACCTAACTCGCAAAATTTGAAACTTTTAGATCATATTTTAAGTATTTCGAAATCTACTTGGTATCTATTTTGAAACACTCTTAGTTCATTTTAAAACTTTCTTTATGATTATTTTGAAACTCCTAAATAACGATTTCAAAATATCAATTTTTTAAAATATATTTTGAAGTCTCATATACATATTTCGAAATCTGCTTTGTACCTATTTCTAAATTTAAGTTTATATTTTGAAATCCTTGTTCAGAAAAATTGTTCTACAACATGCATATTTCGAAATATGCTTAACATATATATTTCGAAACCCCCCCTTCACACATATTTCGAAATCTATGTTTGCTCAATTTCAAAATAGAAGATTACACATGATACATTTCAAAACTATTAAGTACATATACTTGGAAATACGCCTTGTACTCTTTCTCGAAACATCCCATTTATTGTTTTGAAAACATAAAACATATATGTATAATATTTCAAAATCCTATTTCAAACGAATATGGTCAAACGAATATGGTCAAACGAACTGTGAGCATTCATACTTGTCGGAACTGCCTGGATTTCAAATTTCTTATTTAAAGTAAGCACTCCCTATTTATTACAAATTTCTTTGAGGTAGTACAGCAAGGTAATCATTATATTTATTCATTCATTCAGAAAGGTTTGTATTGCTGTGCAGAAAAATTTATATTTCATTTTTAGTGGTTTGAGTTCAGCTATTAAAAACTTGATATTGTTTATAAAAGTTTTAGGATAAACCACAGAAAATCCTTACTTATTTTTGTGATAGCGTGGACTGTATTCAAATATCTTTTAAGGGGTACTTGAAGGTAGTAGACTAAGCTTGGTGCCGAAACACTATAAATACTCGTGTCTTTTAGTTCTTTATTTATATTTTGCAAAATCATTCTTGGCTACCACAAACTCGAAAATAATTTGTATATTAAGCAAGCAATTAAGTGAAGCATATTTGAAACTTATTCTTTTTTATAACAGACTCACGTTTGCAACACAATATATATATACACAATTGTGACAGTTAATTGTACATTTTAACGATTTACTCTACCATTTTTATATTTACTACGAAGATCAGTTTTTAAATACACTATAGTATTATATCAACAGTCAGATTGAAATACTTTAATTCAGTCAATATACTCATACATGTTCGATCAATGACTCACAAACAATACACTATAGTATTATATCAAGACATTGTTAAGATGATAATCTTTGTATATATATATATATATAATATTTCGTATATAAGCACCTTTTGCATATGTTGTTTGGAAACTAAAGCAGAAAATAAAAATAAAAAAAGATAGAAAAATAAAAGTGAAGAAAAGACTTGATTTGATCTGTTATTCTATTATTTTAAAGTACAAAATGAATTTTTTACTCTCCCTTCACTAAACAAAATTTATTCAACTGGCAAACTAGCTAACTTTGCTTTTCCTCTCTAATTCTATATCACCGAACTTATAATATAGAGGTACTCCATTGTACAATCATGTCCCTGAACTTTACGTTCCATCATCTGAATCATTAAGACCTTTAACACCTTTCTTTATTGTAGTAACCAACTATTGGATCAATTTAATGGTTGTTAATAAAGTAAATTTCCAACCAACTATTGGATCACGGCCCTTGGATTCATTCAATAATTTTTATTAAATAGTACTTATTATTATACAATAATAAGGGGGTATTGAAATGAAAATTATTATATTTATATAGTAGTTTTCATATGAACACCCCTTTAATCCTTCTATTTTTAACTCTTGCATTAATCCAATGGTTAAGGTTCTAAGTACGTGGTTGTTGCATGTAAAATGAGTTTATAGACGAAAAGTATTCCTACCAACTCTTCTATCAGCGACTTCATATATTGTATCTTCTATTATAATGATTTCTTGGATTTATACACATTAGGGTGGCCCATAATTGAGCAGCAGAAGCACTGGTTTTGTCTTTGCATGAGAACAAGTGATTTATGCACTTTTTTTTTTTCTGTTTTTGTGCCTTTTTGAAGTAATCACATTTTAGATTTAATTACTTTAGACGGTTTGGATGGAGAGCTTTTCTTTCTTATAATCGGAATTTCATAGTAGGACTCTCTTGATAGTTTGCAATCTTCTTTTATTATTTTTTTTTTCTCATTTTTTGTGTTTAATGATTATGCGTGAACAATACTATAAAATGTCTCACATTGAAATGTCTTCTTGATTTAAAAACAAAGAATCCTTTTTATGCATATTTACATCCATATGTTCTCTGCATATGCGAGGTTAATTTCTAGTATGTTAAATTTTTTTTTTTTTTTTGATGGATCAATGGCATATATACATTGATTTGAAGGTAGTTCTAAACAGGGGTAGAAGGTGATACTTAATATTGAGGAGACTATGTGTAAATTAACGAAATATTTAGAATGTTGCGGAAGATAAATGTTCAAAACAGAAAAAAAGGTTAGAGCAATATATAATCAAACCAAATAGTTATCGAACAAATCAGCTAAGAACATGATAGAACAAGAGAAACTCCCTGTAAATAACTTGTCAAGGCTCAGATCTGGGTCAGTCCAGATTATACCACCCAGGTAACACCAAAATAGGGACATCAAGCCTCACGGAAGCTCACAAGGGACAAGCCACACAAGACCCCCAAATCGGAACCCTAAACCCTCTCGGCCAGTACACCAATCTTCTCCCAAAACCACACAGGTAACGTTCACCACAAGATCCACTAAGGAACAAGAACGATCACAGAGATATGAGACGAAGAACAGTATTCGAGAACTTACCTCAAACGGATCTATCGCGCCAAGTAAATAGAGGCTACTCACCGACCGACCATTGGCTTCCCAAAGGAAAGGAAGATCACTCCAAGAAGATGAGATCTGACCGAAGAAGGAAAGGACCAGCTTACGGATCTCAGCCATCGAAGGAAAGGATCGGGAGAGCAAAGAGAAGAAGAGAGAGAGAGAGGCCGCCGAATGAGGACAAAGAAGGCAGAAAAGATGCCTTTTATATGGTGGTACTAGGGCACGGTTGCAAAGGGCCATTTGGCTTGGGCTTGGGCTCGGCTTGGGCTTCCTTAGGCCTTGAGCAAATGGGTTCAGCCCATTTCTCCTCCAAAAGGCCTAATTAAGGGCTTATGGCCCGACTTTTAATGGGCTGCCAATGGGTGGTATTTTTGGACAGTACTTCAATCCCGGGCCGAAATCTATGAAGATAAACTCGAATATTTCGTCATAGCCTTGGGCCTCTTTGGGAAACAAAAAACAACAAATCTCCACCTGATTCCCAAAGAGGCCAGCAAACACAAACAGAAACATGAACAGCAAGATGCAACATAATGCAGATGATGTATAAGCAACTATCAAGTAATTTTGCCAATGTTAAGTAAATCTAGGCAGCTTTTAAATTTAGCCATAGGCAGAATTTTAGTTCCCATGTCAGCAGGATTATATTCAGAAAGCACTTTTTCCAATCTAACTATGTTTTGAGATACGATATCACGAATAAAATGCAGTCTCACATCTATATGTTTGGTGCGTTCGTGAAAAACAGGATTTTTACCTAAATGAATTGCAGATTGGCTATCAGATAAAACGGTCACATTTTCATTAAGAACACATAGTTCATTTAGCAATCCCTTAAACCACAGAGCTTCCTTAATGGCCTCTGTAGCAGCAATGTATTCAGACTCGGTGGTAGAGAGGGCAACAATATGTTGAAGTTGAGACTTCCAACTAATGCATGATTCACACAAAGTAAATACATAGGATGATGTGGACTTCCTATTATCTCTATCACCAGCATAGTCTGAATCAGTAAACCCTTTTAATATCACATTATTAGACTTATGCTTATATATTAATCCTACATTATAGGTGCCTCTCAAATACCTTAATAACCATTTCACTGCTTCCCAATGATAGGGACCTGGGTTTGTCATAAATCTGCTGAGAGTACTAACTGCATAGGCTAGGTCTAGCCTAGTACATACCATGAGATACATGACAGAACCTATAGCATTTGAGTAAGGGATTCTATTCATATATTCCTTTTCTTCCTCATTATCAGGAGATTTATCTTTAGATAATATGAAATGGTTTCCTAAAGGCAAAGATACTGATTTACTATCATGCATACCAAATCTTTTTAAAATTTTTAACACATATGCTGTTTGATGCAAAAATAACATAGAATTTGACCTGTCTCTTTCAATTTCCATACCTAGGATTCTCTTAGCCATTCCTAGGTCTTTCATGTCAAATTCTCCACCTAATACAGATTTTATGCTATTTATCTTTTTGATATCAGGACCAATAAGAAGCATATCATCAACATAAAGTAAAAGAAACACACAGTCATCATTATTTTTGTGCTGAAAATACAAGCAATGATCAAACTCACTTCTTTCAAAACCAATTGTTTTAACAAAGGAGTCAAAACGTTTGTACCATTGTCTTGGGGACTGTTTTAAACCATATAAGGATTTTTTTAAGAAACACACAAAATCAGGCTTTCTTTTGTCTTCAAAACCTTTTGGTTGATACATAAAGATTTTTTCTTCTAAATCACCGTGCAAGAAGGCAGTCTTTACATCTAGTTGTTCAAGTTCCCAATCAAAATATGCAACTAATGCAAGCATGACACGAATGGTAGTGTACTTAACAACTGGTGAAAAAATCTCATTATAATCTACCCCTTCCTTTTGTGTAAATCCCTTGGCTACTAATCTAGCCTTAAACCTTATTGGTTCTCTATCAGTTGTACCCTCCTTAACCCTATAAATCCACTTGCAACCTACAATGGACTTATTCTTAGGTTTAGGGACTAATTCCCAAGTTTGGTTCTTGTTAAGGGAACTCATCTCCTCTTTCATTGCTTCTGTCCATTCTTTTGAGTATTTACTTCTTATGGCTTCCTCATATGTGTTAGGCTCATTTTCTGCTAGGTCTTGATAGCTTGCATAGGCTAATTCAAAATCTGAGGCTAATCTTTGAGGTAACCTATGAGACCTTCTTTCCCTATCCCTAGCTAGTTGGTAATCAGAAACTGATGGCTGGTCATTTTGAAAATCTTCTACTGTTTCACTCTCCTCATTTACTTCAGGCTGATTTTGACTTTCTACTTCACTAGAGGTGGAAGAAGTGTTCTCCACCTGATCTGAATTAGTAGGGGCTTGGGTGCTTGAGTTTTTCAACTCTTCTTGAGGACTCTTGTCCTCATTAATTTTGTCACCACAAGGCTTTGTACAAGGCATTTCTGATTCATTAAATGTGACATCTTTACTAATAATAATTCTTATTCCCTTTTGGTTTCTATCCCATAGCCTATACCCTTTGACTCCCTCAGGATATCCTAAGAAAACACATTTCTTAGCTCTCGGCTCTAATTTTCCCTCATTTTGATGAGTGAAGGCTGCACAACCAAAGGTTCTAAGAATTGAGTAGTTGGCACATTTTCCATGCCATTTTTCATAAGGGGTATCACCATTTAATGTAGCTGAAGGAGTAAGATTAACTAGGTAACATGCAGTCATAACTGCTTCTCCCCATAATGACTTAGGTATATTAGAACTAATCATCATACACCTAACCTTATCTAAGAGGGTCCTATTCATCCTCTCAGCTACTCCATTCTGTTGAGGAGTGTAGGGAACTGTTCTATGCCTAGTAATTCCATACTCCTTGCATAGGTTATCAAAATCAGAATTGCAAAATTCTAAGCCATTATCAGTCCTAAGGTATTTTATTTTTTTGTCAGTTTGATTCTCTATTTGAGTTTTCCAGTTTTTAAAACTTTTAAAAGTTTCTGATTTATCTTTTAAGAGAAGAACCCAAACTCGCCTAGAGTAATCATCAATCATAGACAAAAAATACCTATTACCACCTGATGTGGGTTTTGATGCTGGCCCCCAAAGGTCTGAATGAATGTATTCTAAGGCTCTAGAGGCTCCATGAACATTTGAGGAGAAAGATAGCCTATGATGTTTTCCTAGGACACAATGATCACAGAAAGGGATATCAGACACAAAGTCCTTACCAAAAACACCTTTATCACTTAGCAACTTAAGCCCTTTAACACTTACATGTGCTAACCTGTTGTGCCACTTGATAGTGACATCAGGATTTATTGATGCTATATGAGATCCTAGATTATTAATTACCTCAGCATTTAATACATAGATCCCATTTCTCCTTACCCCTTTACATACTACCATTGATCCTTTAAACATTTTTAACACCCCATTTTCAATTTTTCCAGTAAGACCACTCTTTTCTAATTCTCCAACTGAAATTAAATTTCTAGCCATTTCAGGTATATATCTAACATCTTTTAAATTTAAGACATAGCCATTATCTAACTTAACAGAGATGTTTCCTACCCCAACGATTTTATATGCTAAGTTACTGCATACTATGGCATGCCCACCTTCAGATTCATGTAAGTTTTCAAACCAATGTTTTTGTGATGTAACATGAAATGATGCTCCTGAATCTAAGATCCATTCATGCATGTATGATTTTGCAGCAACATTAATTTCAGTGGAATCAGAATCTAAGAGCATGTAGACTTCACTAGGATCATATGAGGTTACTACATTAGCTTCTTCTTGATCCTTACCCTTTTCTTTATTTTTATTTTTCTCTGCATAGCAATCTTTAATAAAGTGTCCAATCTTACCACACCCATAGCACTTTTTCCCCTTTCCTCGGTTTTTGGATTTGGACCTACTTCTACCCTTTTTCTTACTACCTCCCTCTTGGTTTTTAAATTGGAACCTACCTCTCATCATATGGACCTCACCATGCCTTTTCTCATGTTTAAGTTTCATTTCTTTACTTCTTAAAGAATCTATAACAATTTTAGGTGTTAAGGTATCCCTACCATACTTAATGGCATTTTTTACCTCTTTATAGATATCTGGAATTGCATTTAATAAGATCACAGCCTTATATTCTTCAGATACTGTTTCACCACAATTAGTGATATCTTGAACTAATTTGTTGAAGACATCTAAGTTGTCATCTAGATCCTTAGAGGGGTCAATCTTAAAACTGAAAAAATTTTCTAACAAATAGAGTTTATTTGGTGTAGACTTCTTTACATATAATTTTTCTAATTTTTCCCATAGCTCTTTAGTTGTGTTAAGTTTTCCTACCTTTCTTAACACTGAATCAGAGAGGTGTAAGATTATTGAAGTGTATGCCAATTCATCAGCTTCTAGTATTTGTTCTTCTTTAGTACCTTCAGGGTATTTACCATCTATGGCCTTAGATACCTTTTGTTGTACTAAAATCCCCTTCATTTTTTGTTGCCAAATAGAAAAGTCCCCCTTCCCATTGAAAACCCCTAGTTCAAAGTGTGTAGTCATACTCACTAAGTATATGAATTTCACACAGAATATGCAGCCTAATTAAATTTAATACAAACACACAGTTTTAAAATTAATTCAGGCAGCAAATTCTCAAGAGGTTAATAAAGCAGAACTGATCAGGACTAAACAGAGTAGTGAAGACTGATTTACAAGGTAATCAGTATTATAGATTTGCACACAGCCAAGAATAACTGATATCACACACAATAAATTTTCAGAATGCACTAGGAACGTATCGGCAAAAAAAAAAAAAAAATTGAGAACAGTAACAGCAGAACAAATAACTAAAGCTGATACAAACTTTACCGAGCTAGATCTCAAGAGAGAGATCTAGAAAGAAATAGGGTCGGATCTCTCGAGCCTGCCAACCTTCACGAGCCAAAGTCTGTCACTACACGCACCGTTACCAGCCGGAGTGTAGACTGGCATGCGCCGGTCAGGGCGAAGCTACTCGGACTGATGATCACGGATCTGGGGTTGGTTTACCCCGAATCATTCACTGCACAAAGCAATATGAGTTAACCGATTCGGGTTTCAAGTAAACCCTAGAACCACTTACCGTGAAAAAATTGATCGAAGAAACCAGAGGGCCTTTTTTTTTTTTTCGATTAGGGTTTGATTTTGCACAACCCAGGAGTCACACAAGGCTCTGATACCATTTGTTGCGGAAGATAAATGTTCAAAACAGAAAAAGAGGTTAGAGCAATATATAATCAAACCAAATAGTTATCGAACAAATCAGCTAAGAACATGATAGAACAAGAGAAACTCCCTGTAAATAACTTGTCAAGGCTCAGATCTGGGTCAGTCCAGATTATACCACCCAGGTAACACCAAAATAGGGACACCAAGCCTCACGGAAGCTCACAAGGGACAAGCCACACAAGACCCCCAAATCGGAACCCTAAACCCTCTCGGCCAGTACACCAATCTTCTCCCAAAACCACACAGGTAACGTTCACCACAAGATCCACTAAGGAACAAGAACGATCACAGAGATATGAGACGAAGAACAGTATCCGAGAACTTACCTCAAACGGATCTATCGCGCCAAGTAAATAGAGGCTACTCACCGACCGACCATTGGCTTCCCAAAGGAAAGGAAGATCACTCCAAGAAGATGAGATCTGACCGAAGAAGGAAAGGACCAGCTTACGGATCTCAGCCATCGAAGGAAAGGATCGGGAGAGCAAAGAGAAGAAGAGAGAGAGAGAGAGGCCGCCGAATGAGGACAAAGAAGGCAGAAAAGATGCCTTTTATATGGTGGTACTAGGGCACGGTTGCAAAGGGCCATTTGGCTTGGGCTTGGGCTCGGCTTGGGCTTCCTTAGGCCTTAAGCAAATGGGCTTAGCCCATTTCTCCTCCAAAAGGCCTAATTAAGGGCTTATGGCCTGACTTTTAATGGGCTGCCAATGGGTGGTATTTTTGGACAGTACTTCAATCCCGGGCCGAAACCTATGAAGATAAACCCGAATATTTCGTCATAACCTTGGGCCTCTTTGGGAAACAAAAAACAACATAGGAGGATCACTCTTATAGAAATTATAAAAAAATTAAATATTTAATAAAAATTACAAAATATATCTAACATTTCAAATTGTGGGGGGGGGGGGGGGGCTTTGCCCCTAGCTCTAGATGAGTTACAGACATAAATTTTATTAATTTAATCATCAACATGATGCTACATAAAAGTGAATATATTTGTAAAATTTGGATCATCTATCAATCTTTTTCACAATTTTTAAATATGCAATGTTATGCGATCACTAAAAGATGATCGATTAGAATATACTTTCCTTATTTTGTAGGAAAATCACCAAGTGAGTTTAGAACCCTTTTTTGTTTTATAATTCTAAATAGTTTGCTTCTTTTTCGTTTTTTATCAAATTAATCCTCCTGTTTGTTTAGAAGTACTTTGATTATTAATGTTCACTATTTTAAGGCTTAAATTATATTTTTATTAATATATATCAGAATATTAACATGTGTACAGCGTTGACAAGTGTAAGGAAGAACAAATAAAAGGACAAAACATGTGTTCACATGTTGTTTGTCTTTTTCTCACACAAGTGGTTCAGATCTGAGACAGGAACAGGGCATAGACTCGTGCAGCACGTTCATTCCGCTTGATTGGAAGACGCCGAGGGAGATCATGAAGGTCTATGCTCTATTCTGTTTTATTTTTATTTTTATTTTTTTTTTATAATCCAGGAACTCCAGCCTTGCACCAACCCTTTGGACCCCAACAAACGGCACCAAACCTGGAGCCTACAACCCACCCTCCCAGAACCGCAGATATGTAAATCCGGGTTTGATCCCAAACAGCAAAAACAGTATTGGTCATAAGACGCAAAGTCCAGCAGAAAATACCAGAGGCACCTCCCACCACTCGAACTCGCAACCTCGCGACCATCCCCTCCCACCTCCACCGCTGGCTACCCTGTGGGGGGCATTCTGTCTTAATATTGGGAATCATAGTGCACTTCTTAGAAGAAGTTGCTTGGAAAGCAAGGAATTAATATTGAGAAAAATAAATACCGAGTCGAATTTATATAAAATAAATAAAAAGGGTTACTTTTTTTTTATTGGTACTCTTTTTAAAAAATTAGAAATTTTTTAATGTAGTTTATCCACATTAAGTCTTTGCTCACGGGACCAATATTTCACCTTTTATAGTCTGATAAAGAAACGACAAGCTGATGGCCTCAAAAGTCAAGAATGATGAGATAAGACAGGTTTATGAAAAAAGTCCAATATCAATATATTTAATTAATCAATTAATTAATCAGATCCAAACTATCCATTAGGTAGGTGGGCGCACATGCAAAATGTTGGGGAGCTAGGTTACGTGATCTAAGTCATTGTTTATAGAAAATTTTGGCCTCCGTCCACATGATTGTGTCAGGTTGAAAATTTATGACCGTGTTTGTTGCTCTCGTGTTATTTGCGTTGTTCACGTGGAAGTTTTATTTGTGCTGGAGCTATGCTTTTATCCTCACTTAGGTTTTGCAAACTCATGGGCATAGCCTTGGGCTATAAATAGATGGCCTCACTGGCAGCTTCATTTCAAGCATCGATCGATCTCCTAGCCCCTCCTGTCCCATCAACAGTTTTTTTGACCAAAATGCGGAGCTTTATGAGTCTGTTTATGAACATAGTGCTGCTGTCAGCATCCTTGGCCGTTCATCCCTCTGCCGCTGCAAGCAGCAAACTGAGTTTTGCTGATGCAGTATGGAATGACTGTCGGGCAGAAGCACTTAACGCTTTGTACTCCCCATTTGTTGTGGCTTTGGCTGCCGGAAATCTCGATAACGAAACTTATGCGCAGTACATCTACCAAGATGCTCCTTATGCCCAGGCCGCAGCAGATGCGTGAGTTCTTTTCTTCTTCTCTTCCTCTTCCGGGCTCATGGAGTAGATAGGCACAGTTACTCCACCCCGAGTAGCTTTTCATTTCAATGCTGCCCAGAAAAAAAAAAAAAACTTTTTGTTTAGTGGGTGGTTGCATGGAGCCATTTTCATAAGAAAGCAAGGGGAAAAAAATGAACATGATTGCTTGATTCTTCTGGAATTTGCAGGAACGTAGTGGCGTTGAATTATGCTGTTGATCCCCTGGCAAAGAAGATATTCGCCATGTTCAACGACTCCAATGCTCGGGGAGCAGAGTCCTTTCGGGTAAGACATTGGTCTCATTTACAACAATCTTTTCACTTAATTCATTGATAGTAATACAGTCAGTGGTTTTCCACAGCAATGGTTGGATGAGCACATACCAAATGCAACATATCCCCTCAACAATGCCACCATAAATTACATGAACTTTCTGAACAACACAGCCCACGGCATAGTTGAAGGAATTGATAAGCCTTTCACAGGAAAAATCGCTTCGGTTCTCAGTATGGCTGCCTTCATTCCTTGTTGGAAGCTGTATTATCACATTGGCATGCAGATTGTGGCAGCCGTCGGGAACTACAGTGACAACCCTTATTACGACTGGATCTACGGCAACTCCGAGGAATCCTTAAAGGTAAGGCCTGTTTTGGATTTTTCCTTCCAAGTGCTTGTGTGACGTTTAGCATGATCATTGACAATCACCCTGCCTCCTACTTGTCCTGCGTTCTCCAGAATAAGCTTGTGAAAATTGATGATGTCTTTGATACCCTCGCGGCAGACCTAACCGTAGAGGAACTCGCCATCGTAGAGCAGGTTCATCGACAGGGCATGAGATGCGAAGTAGAGTTCTTCCTTGCGCAGCCGCTCTTCCAATATACCTCAGTTCCCCTGTCGAGAGAACTGATCAACGCTACAGGGCGGCTTTTGATATTCTATGGTTTTGATGGAAGCAGCAATGTTGTGGATTCCTCTGTAGCTCTGGCCGACCTCGCAGTCTCATCAGCTTCTGACAAAACAAAAGCCAAGGCCACATGGGGCCGTCTCTTCTCGCAGTACAAGGAGGAGTATGGACTTGGAGTCGAGAACATCAGCAATTCCGCCCAAGGTACCAGCCTTTCCGGTTTCTTCTCCTGACTTGCTTTGGCATCTCCCACTATTCTTTCGTGGTTTTGATTTCGAGCTTCACCTCTGCCGCTGCAGCTGAGAAATTCGATTACTACAACCTTTCTAAAGAGTTTGAGAAATTCTCAATCATTGAAGGCGCAAACCTTTTGAGAGTGAATCGATCCGGAGCTCTTGCAGGCATACAAGCCAAGGCCACAGAAAGCGCAGGAGAAGATGCTATAATTCTCCAGGATTTCATCACCTTCTTCCGGAGGCTGGCGACGCGTCGAAAGTTGAACTCCACCGCTAATGTGATCTCCACAACTTGGAGCGCTTCTCTAGTTAAAGCAGTCTTTTCCTCTGGTATGTATCTTCCCGTCATCACCATGAGCAATGAGGATGGCCCTCCTGTCACTGATTGGATTCATTGGTTTTTGACTTTTGAGCAGTGGGTCTAAACCAACTCCAAGTTCATGCAAACGAGTTGGCATTTGAGGGATCGGTGTCCACCGGTGGGATTATCGACACCATAGTCTCTCCCGCAGACAGAGTTTCAGTCCTTGAGGAGATCGTGAATCAGTATTCAAACCAAAAAAAGTTGACAGTCTACGCAGGAGAATCAGTTGAAGAACTGCTGCCTCTGCTAAGGGCAGACATAGGCATAGTGGTGGGACCCAGTTCAAGCCTGAAGAGAGTGGGAACCCAGCTGGGCGTTACCTTTAGGTCATTGTTCTCGGCTTCCATCAGCGTTCAGAATGGTACCACCCCGACCCAAAGGCCTAATTGGAAAGCGTCACCGGGCCTTCTCTACACAGTTTCCAGCTGGACAGAGATCGATGCGTTCGTGCTGGGATGGCAGAATCACTTCGACATTGTTGGACCAGGAGCTCCGAGGGAATCACGAATGGGCTATTTATGTGAGATGGGCGTTCCCATATTTATGTGAGAAAGATCGGTGGGGTATTGTAACATCCTGAATTTCCATTTTTAATTTATGTAATTCTTGTCATCATGGTTAGATAGACTGCATGGGTGTGTGAGTCATGTAGTCGGGATGTCTGGTGGATGTTGTGAGTGTTTCGGAAAGTTCGGAGTGGACTTTTGCATATTCTGGGAGGTTAAGTCGACTTTGTAATACCCCCGTATTACGTGATGTCAAAAATAAATGATTTCTGATTATTTTTGAGAAGGATATCGAGTGATTTGGAAAGCCCAAACGTCATTTATGAGAAAATAGGCTAATAAATTACAGAAAAAGGGTTTCGAGTACTGAATAAATTGTCGAATTGACGACAGAGAATGCCTTAGGATTTGGATGCTCAGGAAAGAGGACACGATATTGATGAGCGTTTCGAGACATGATTTATGGTGCTAAAAGAAATTTAATCTGAGATAGTTTTTGATACAGCGAACATACAGCTGCGAAAATCAAATGGTTAGAAGAGGGTCGAATGGAATGTTAGGGAAGGCAGAGGGGCCCTGAGGGTGGTCCAATTTTGCGTATGAAACAACCCTGAAGTGATTTTAGATAAAATAAATGTCCCGTGCAAGCGTAGGGAAGAAATTAATTTTATCGAGTAGTGTCCGATATTAATTTTACGAATATTAAAGGATGGCTAGCAAGTCTGATGGTTTTAATGGGTTTTCTTGAAATTTAATAAGTCTCAACGGGAATTAAAAGAGATCGGAGGGTATGGTGAAATTAGTACATAGTAATAGTACAAATTATATGATATAATTATATATATATGTGTGTGTGCGCGCGTATGCGTGAAGCATGGGCAAGCGACAGTGGGGTAGGAAATTGATTTGGATTGAAATGGATTGAGGGAATGGGAGCAGGTATGGGGCGTTTGAAGGAAGAAATCAAGAGAGAGAGAAAGAAGCTTGGAAAGTAACAGAGAAAAGAGGAGTTGGCTAGAAAATTATTCAAGCGAGCAAAAGTGAGAATTCGGGGCTAAGTTCTTGTGAATTTGAAGGAGGTGTAAGAAGAGAATTTGTTCCTCTACGAGAGAGGAAAATTCTGCAACAAGAAGTGAGGAAAAAGAGTGAAAATCGAGAGAGATTTGAAGGAAAAACCAAGGCTGGTCGGAAAATTGCACTTCACCGGATAACTGACAGTAATAGTTGGAAAACGGCTCCGATCTGGCAATTTCTTTTCATAAAACTGTAGAGGAAGAGAGGGAGCTATAGGATCAAACGGGAGGTCAATCGAAGCTAAAATGAGGAAGATATGGCCAAAAAATCGAGGCTGGTCAGGGTTCGTAGTGGCCGGAGCCGCGATTTCGACCGGCCGTTTGGCCACTTTCCGGCCACTTTTTGGAAAAACCGACCCCACCATCGTGTTCGGAAGCATCGATATAGGGGGGGGTGAGCTCAGATCAGCCATTGGAGCATCGCCGGGAGCCGGCCGGCGACCGGAAAAAGGTAGGAGATGACCGGAAAAAGAGGAAAAATAAGGAAAAAAAAAGAAAAAGAAGAAACAAATAGAAAGAAATTCAGGAAAATTCTGGAAAATTTTCAAAAATTATGTTTTGACCTATTTTACTGATCTGTGGAAAATATTTGGCAGAAAATAGTCTCTAGGCACGAGTTTAGAGGAAATGTTGTAGCATTAGAAATTGCCGAATCCTCTTTCGGGAAGGTGAGATAAGCTCCAAAAATTCTGAGAAAATTACTATATAAATATTTTTCAGTGATCTACGTGTCTATGGTGTTAGATTGACTTGTTGAGATGCCTAGGATAGGGTTTCTATAGAAATGCCTAGGCCTCGTTTTGCATGCCAGTCCCGAAACGATTCTATTTTACTGTTCTACCCTTGTTACTGTTCATTTCATGCTCTATATGTCATTGTGAAAGCATGATCTCGATTTATACTTGTCACGCCTCAGTTTGCGTGCATTGATATTGGCATTTGAATTCTCGTGCATTCGGGGTTGGGGACTTAGTAGGGGATGTTGCCGAAGAGCCCTATGCTGGAATTGTCTGATGGGGTATACCGTGCCGGGGTAGTGTGGTCCCAGTGTGTGTTTGCCAGTGTGACCGCTTTGAAATCCGTGCCTGGGTGACAGGACAGTCCGCCTACTAGGTGTGTGTCGGCATGTCTAATTATCTCTCATGAGCATGTTATACTCCTGTTTATCTCTCTTAGATGTCATAATCTAATTGTTTTGGACACTCGTCCCTAGAACATTTTTCCTCGTTCCAGATGACATTTCTCGTAGGTCCGGCAAGGAGTGAGTTGAATAATTGATTTGAGGGTATTGTCGATTAGTGCATGTGTCCTATTTGCTTCCCTATTGTCGTTATGTATTATTTTGAGGTTGGGAACTCGTATAATCAATTATGTAATGTATGGCTTGATGTGACCTATGACACCATTAGTGGTTCGTGGAGATTGATTCGAGGTTCTTAAGAGACGGCCCGATGACGTTGATTATTGTATTTCTTTATTTTTTATTATTCATGATTATCAAAGACCAGGTCGTTACAGACTTAAAGTGGGTGAAGAGTCGACTGAGCTTAAGTCGAGTTAAGGTCTATGTTCAGTCGACTTAATGTTAAGTCAACTTAGGGTGTATGTTAAGTCGACTTAATGGGGTGAACCTAAGTCGACTTATCTGCAATCAGATTGCGAAATTTAAGAAACCCTCTCGCGTGAAATGGCAGCAGAAGCAGCGGGCAAAGGGAGAGAAGAAAAGGGAAGAAAAGAGAAGAAAGGAAGGAAAATAAGAGAAAAGAGGTAGAAAAAGGTAAGATCCGACCGCTAGGAATTATATTTAAGTAGTATTGAGCCTTTCTGGCAGATTAATTTTGGACTTAAACAGTTAAAATTGTGTATATAAATGATGGTATTTTTGGGTAATGTTGGCTTTGTCAGGAAAAGGAGATTTATTTGGCTAATCTGGACTTGGATAAAGGAGTTCCAGCTATTGAGGCAAGTTCCTTCTTTTATTTTTATTATATGATGCTTATGGTGGCCCATAGCCTATGTGGGGTCGGTGTGTGTATATGTTTGGTTGGGTTAGGAGGATTTGTTCCCCTCTTACTTTCCTTTCAACGGGATGATGCGTTTTTGTGGGGTTATGGTCAGGGTTTGCTCACCCTGCCAAGGAGGCTTTTGTTCCTCGTGTGTTGACCATTGTGGGTCTGCATTGATGCGTGAGTATGGTTCCGCGTCCTTGAGACACATTTGTGTGGGTTATTGTGAGGTGTTTTACCATATATGTATATGATGACATGCATGGATATATGGGTATTCCCACGCGTGTGTGTGGATGGTGATTATGTGTTATGGGTGCACATGACATTACATTATGCATGATGATGATGATGGGGATGGTATTGGTGGGGCCCGAGGGGCCTATCCACGTGCGATCGTATCGTGAGGGGTGATCCATGATTAGGAGTTTGGCAGGGCGGACACCCTCTGGCGTTTGGCAGTAGCGCGCGGCGCCTTGATACATATTGGCATACTTGCATTGCGCCATCTATATTATTATGTGATAGTGAGAGTTACCCTATCATATTGATATTGTGTATGAGTATATACCCCTTCTATACTTTATTATTGTGCTGAGTTGGGGTTGGGGCATTCTCTCTTACTGTTATTTCCTGTTCAATATTTCCTTATTTATGCTTGTTGAGTCTTGTGACTCACTCCTTACTTTTGCATTATTCCAGGTCGTGGCAAAAGCATAGTAGGTGAGGATTCCAGTAGGCCTGGCGCAGCTTAGAGGGTGTACAGAGCAGTCTTATGTCGGCCCCAGCCTTATTTTGGATCTTTTGCATTTTGTATATAGTTACCCTGTGTATATAGGTTTTGGGGGCCCTGATACTATTTTGTGTATGGTTGTTCCGGCATCTTGGGTTGTGTATCATATTAAATCCCAGGATCACTGATGTTTAGTATATATGCATGATGTGGCTTTTCCCTTTTGGTAGTCTCAGTTGCAATTTTGCGTGTGTATTGGGCCAAGCTTCCAGGCTGTGCTGATTTCGGTAGTTACCTATATTTTTTATGCCCTTCCTCAACTGCCTCTAGCCAGGGTACGTAGTTAGGGTGGGGGTGTCACAGATTTGTGGTATCAGAGCAGGAAATTGCACATTGGGAACCATTAGGGACGAGTCTCTGTACACCTATAGGAAGTTGTGGTTGAGTCAAGTCGTGTGAGTCGTGTGGGATAGTTATATGACCTGGAATCAGATGTGTGCAGGCGATGAGTGGTCAGAGAGGTAGACCGCGAGGTCAGGAGCGTGGCCAGTCATCTTCTGGAGCTGGCGATCTTATGCCACTTGGTGGCGAGTGGCAGCAGGAGATGGCAGAGATGCGTAGTGCTATAGCTGAGATGATGCGGACAGTGCAGACCTTGGTGGCAGACTGGGGTCAAGGCAAGGGTCAAGATCGGGTCGAGCCTGAGCAGCAGGGCCAGGGTCAGGCCAAGCAGACGAGTGTACCTGAGCCTCCGGGATCGGATAGGCAGGCGGAGATGCAGTTGATGAGGGACTTCATGTCTTTGCGCCCTTCTGAGTTTTGTGGTGGTGTTGATGCAAGGACTGCAGAGGATTGGATGCTTGCTATAGAGAAGCATCTGCAAACTGTTGGGTGCTCAGGACCTCAACAGGTGAGATTGGCTACATTTATGTTGAGAGGTGATGTTGAGCGCTTGTGGCAAATGGCCCGTCAGCGATATGCAAGACGAGGGGTCCAGTGGGCGGAGTTTCAGGCTGCTTTTAGTGAGCGATATGTCCCTAGTTGGATGAGAGAGCAGCAGATTTATGATTTCATTGAGTTGACCCAGGGAGACCAGACGGTGGCGCAGTATGAGACAGATTTTGCAGCCTTGGCACGATTTGCTCCGGCATTGATTGATACTGAGGAGATGAAGTCCTCGAAGTTTCAGAGGGGCCTTCGAGAGGAGATTCAACATGCGTTGGCAAGGGCATATATCTCAGATTTTCCATCAGTCGTTCGCCGAGCCTATATTATCGAGCGGGATTTAGAGGAGGCTCGAGCTACCTAGGCACGACGGAGAGCTACAACGCAGAGTCAGGGAGCTAGTAGTAGCAGCAGTAGTGCAGCAAGAAGAGATGATGGGAGCAATGTTCAGGCAGGAGTTCAGTCGTTCCTCCAGTATGCTCTAGTTGTGGTAGGAGACATACCGGTACTTGTCGTTCGGGGACCATTGTGTGTTATGGTTGTGGTTAGCCTGGACATAAACGTGATGAGTGCCCACGTCGTCAGTCAGGGATAGGGCAGTCCAGGGATACAGACCTGATATGTTACAGATGCGGTCAGAGGGGGCATCGAGCTTCCGAGTGTTCTCAGCCGCCCCAGTTTCCCTCTAGTGAGCAGTAGGGTAGAGGATGAGGATTCAGGCGAGCTTTTAGACTGCCCACTCCCGGGATGCAGAGTGGTACAGCTTCTTCAGCTACAGGACCGACAGTGCCTACCCAGTCAGTAGTTCCAGACAGACCCTTGACTCAAGGTCGAGTTTTTGCAGTTTCAACTGTCGAGGCTGAGCAGGGTCCTGAGTTGGTGCAAGGTATCCTTTCTTTTTATGATTCAAATGTTCGGGTATTGTTTGACACGGGATCCACTCATTCCTTCATTGCTCCACAGGTAGTTAGTCATCTTCCACTTCTAGTTTGTCAGTTGCCTTTCCAATTGGTGGTGACTACTCCTAGTGGTGTTGTTTTGAGGAGCCATGAGGTGGTGCATGATTGCGCTCTTATGATAGATGACCGAGAGTGTCTTGGAGACTTGATAGTCTTGGATATTTGTGACTTTGACATCATCCTAGGGATGGATTGGTTGGCCCGTCATGGTGCCAGAGTAGATTGTCATAGGAGAGAGATTTCCTTTGAGGTGCCAGGTCAGTTAGCATTGGTATTCCGAGGGACTAAACCCATGGATGCTACTCCGATGATTTCGGTGGTGAGAGGGGAGGATCTATTACGATAGGGCTATGAGGGCTACTTGGCTTGGGTTGCATCTGTGAGTGGAGGCCAGATGATGGAGCCTACAGAGATCCATATAGTGCAAGAGTATCTTGATGTTTTTCCTGATGATTTGCCTAGATTACCTTTACCACGAGAGCTTGATTTTCCCATTGAGTTGTTGCCAGGCACGCAGCCTATTTCTCATACTCCCTATCGAATGGCACCGAGTGAGTTGAAAGAATTGAAGAGGCAGTTGCAGGATTTGATAGAGAAAGGGTTTATTAGACCCAATACTTCTCCGTGGGGTGCACCTGTGCTTTTTGTTAGGAAGAAGGATGGTTTTATGAGATTGTGTATTAATTATGGGCAGTTGAATCAGATGACTCAGAAGAACAAGTATCCTCTTCCTCGAGTAGATGATCTATTAGATCAGTTGCAAGGTGCATCTGTGTTTTCAAAGATTGATTTGCAGTCTGGTTATCATCAGATTCAGGTGAGAGATGAGGACATAGCAAAGACTGCTTTTCGGACTCGCTATGGACACTATAAGTTCACGGTATTGCCATTTGGGCTGACGAATGCCCCAGCTATCTTCATGGATTTGATGCATCGAGTATTCCAGGATTTCCTAGATAGTTTTGTGATTGTATTCATTGATGATATTCTGGTGTATTCACCCGATCAGAAGACTCATACTATGCACTTGAGGATGGTGTTGCAGAGATTGAGAGAGAGACAGCTATATGGGAAACTCAGTAAGTGTGATTTTTAGCAGGATCAGATCCATTTCTTGGGGCATATTGTATCCGGTTAGGGTATTTCTGTGGATCCGGAGAAGGTCAAGGCAGTATTGGAGTGGCCTAGACCTACTACAGTGACTGAGGTACATAGTTTCCTTGGATTGGCCGGTTATTACCGGAGATTTATTGAGGGATTTTTTCGTATTGCCCTACCATTGACTCGCCTTTCTAGGAAAGGAGTCCAGTTCGAGTAGTCTGATGCTTGCGAGCAGTGTTTCCTAGAGTTGAAGGCGAGATTGACCTCAGCTCCTATTCTTGCCATTCCGAGGCCAGGTGAGAGATTTGTTGTATACAGTGATGCCTCATATTCAGGGTTGGGATGCATTTTGATGCAAGATGCCCGAGTTATTGCATATGCCTCGCATCAGTTGAGGAGACATGAAGAGAACTACCCAACCCATGATTTGGAGTTGGCAGCAGTTGTGTTTGCTTTGAAGATATGGCAGCATTATTTATATGGAGAGAAGGTAGAGATGTACACTGACTATCAGAGTTTGAATTATTTGTTCTCACAGAGGGAGTTGAATCTTCGACAGCGACGTTGGATTGAGCTGTTGAAAGATTATGACTGTGACATTTTGTACCATCCAGGTCGAGCCAATGTGGTGGCAGACGCATTGAGCCGACGAGGAGTAGTGATGGCTATGATGATGACCCGCAAGTGGGAGCTCTTGGAGCAGTTTAGTGGGTTATCCATTACTCCTGTTGAGGATGGGTCTTGGGTGTGTTGTGCTCATTTGGAGGTTCGCTCAGATCTAGTGGAGCAGAGTCGAGCACGTCAGTCTGGTGATAGATTGTTGTCTTTGATCATGGCAGATATGGTGAGATTTGCATTTCATGGGTATAGCCAGCGAGGTGATGGTCTCTTGTTGTATCGAGGCAGGATTTGTGTGCCAGAGGATGCCGAGTTGAGGCAGAACATTTTATCAGAGGCCCATAGGTCATGTTACACCATTCATCCGGGTGTGATGAAGATGTACCATACCTTGCGGCAGTATTATTGGTGGGATGGCTTGAGGAGAGATATCGCAGCCTTTGTAGCTTTGTGTTCAGTGTGCCAGCAGATTAAGGCTGAGCACCAGCGGCCTGCAGGGTTATTGTAGCCATTACCCATTCCTGAGTGGAAGTGGGACAGTGTGGCCATGGATTTAATCACTGGTTTGCCGCGGACCAGGAGAAGCCATGAAGCTATTTGGGTCATTGTGGACAGACTGACAAAGTCTGCTCACTTCTTGCCGATGAAGAAGACATTCTCTCTGATTCAATTGGCGACCTTGTATGTGGATGAGATTGTGAGATTGCATGGGATTCCTTCCAGCATTGTATCAGATCGAGATTCGAGATTTACATCTCACTTCTGGCAGAGTTTGTAGGAGGCTATGGGGATGCAGTTGAGATTCAGTACTGCATTTCATCCTTAGACAGATGGCCAGACCGAGCGCACTATTCAGATTTTGGAGCATATGTTAAGAATGTACGTTCTGGAGTTTCAAGGTAGCTGGGATGATCATTTGCCTTTAGCAGAGTTTGCATATAATAACAGCTACCAGGCCAATATTGGGATGCCTTCGTATGAAGCACTTTATGGTCGTCCATGTAGATCACTCATTTGTTGGGAGTCGCCAGGAGATAGAGGCTTGATGGGACCGAAGTTGGTCGAGTAGACCACGACGAAGATTCGGACCATCAGAGACCACATGCAGAGAGCCCAGAGCAGGCAGAAGAGCTATGCAGATCGGCAATGGCGCATGCTTGAGTTTGCAGTCGGTGACCATGTTTGGCTCCGTGTGACTCCGAGGAGGGGTATTCGGAGATTTGGGTTGACAGGTAAACTGAGTCCACGTTTCATTGGGTTGTTTGAGATTCTGGATAGAGTGGGATCAGTTGTGTAACACCCCGTTCTCTCCGGTGTGTTATAACTTAGGAAATTCTGGGCTAGAAATTTAATAATAATATTTTTTTTGAAACAAAACTCCAATCCATTATTTCTAGAATTCCCAAAATATCCATCCACAAATGCATCCCGTCATACATCAGTCATACTTAATTAAGTATCTCATCAATAGCGGAAGCAGAATCGAACCTAACGCATATCATAGGAGTAACATCCATTCATTCATACATGACAACTAATACATGAGTTCTTAACAAAACATCTCACAAGAGTACATGAGTTTCTCAATATGAGTGGATCGCAGCTGAATCCTCATGACAAAAGGAAATATCGAAATTACATGAGAATTTACATACCAAATTCCTTGACGTGCTATGACGTCACTTTTTTCCTTTTCCTGTACCATCACCGCAAGCCCCAACTGGAACGTTTGAATGTTCCAAGGACAAAGTCCAAGTTAGATATTGACATCTAAGTAAGGGCGCATCATTCACATCATGATCGTGCATATAATGCAAAATGTTCATAATCCTGGTTTGGGCCGACGAGGCATAATTTCAATAAAAACATTTATTGATAAAAACATTTCTTGAGCATATTGCTCCATTCAAGCTTGCGACTACTCTCCATCTTACCGGCCATCACACTAGGCCGAGAAGAGTAGCGATGCCTGTCTATGCTCCCAAACGTACCCCAATGCAAATATTCATAATCCTGGTTTGGGCTGACGAGGCATAATTTTAGTAAAAACATTTCTTGATAAAAGTATTTCTTGAGCATATTGCTCCATTCAAGCCTGCGCCTACTCTCCATGTTACCGGCCATCACACTAGGCCGAGAGGAGTAACGATGCCTGTCCGTGCTCCCAAACGTACCATAATGCAAATGTAAGCCCAATAAAATCTCGTGAATAGATGCATAATCATTCTTATCACATGTACATGCAACTACATGGTGCATGGCATACCAAAACATGTCAACATGATTTCCATAAGGTAATTTTTCAACGAAAATATTTACCTGAAATCGGCTGAAACCACTCACCTCAAATAATGTCAGATTTTGCCTCGATTCGCGTACCGACCCTCAAAAATCACAAGGACTCCAAGCACCGCAATCAAGATTCTCTAAAGCCACAATTATTTAAATAGTATCAATATTTTTCATTTTTTTATTTTCTTTCTATTTTCCATAATTTCCCCCTATATTCTCCCAAATAATCAAAATAAATATCATCTCTCATTATTTTCCAAATATTGGATGACCAAACCTTCCATAGAAATTTTCCAAGTTCTCAAAAAAATCCTCATAATTTTCAGAATCTATTTTCTATTTATTTCTTATTTTCTCCTTAATTTTTCAGCAATTAATACCTCAAAATCAAAATAAATATTATCCATGCATTTTCTTCCAATTCTAAACATCAATAATTCTAAAATGTCCTTCTCATATATCTGAAATTTTTGAAAGAATTTTCGAAGATAACTGACCTTTCCGTGAAGCGATTCGGTGTTCTTTTATATAGCAATCGGGTCTCGATTTTCGCACCATGATCTTCTTTTGGAGCAAACTTCAACACGATTCATCAACATAGACTTCAAGATATTTTTCTAAAATTTTCTAGAATTTTCCACCCTTTTTTCCTTATTTCTCTATTTTCTTCCATTTTCTTTTCTTTCTTTCCTTTCCTTTTTCTTTTCTTCTTTTTTTGTTTTTTCTCTTCTTCTTCTTCTCTCCTCCTTCCTGCACGTCCACCATGGCCGCTGGGTCTCTCCTTCTTTCCCTTTTTTTTTTCTATTTTTCTTCCATTTTTCCTTTCTTTTTTTTCTTTCTTTTCTTTTCTCATTTTTTTTTTCTTCTTCTTCTTCTTCCCTCCTCCTTCTTGCGCGTCCCCTACTGCTGCCGGACTGCCTCATATTTCTTCATTTTTCTCTCTTTTTTTTCTTCTTCTTCTTCTTCTTCTTCTTCCTTCTTCTTCTTTTTCTTCCCTGCGCATCCGCCATGGCTGCTCGCCGCGAGCTCCCCCTCCGGTCGCAGTTGCCTCTGCCGGCCACCACAGTCTCCGTCACCAGCTTCGCCCGGCCCGCGACCGCCCGCCGCCTTCGCTGCTAGCTGCCGCTCGCCGTCGTCGCTACCAACCGTTGCTCCTCCTTCTCCAGCCGCTTCCTTTTCTCAGCCATTCCTCCATCACTCATTTCTCTCTCAATCACTCTCTCTTAATCTCTATTTCTCTCTCCCCCCTTCTATTGATCACGGACGCCCCATACCACTTGCTCCCCCATTCCCTCAATCCACTCCTATCCAAATCAAATCCATTCCCCTGTAGCTTGCCCATGCTTCACGCATACCTTACACACACATATATATATAATTATATCATATAATTGTACTATTTACATATTATACTATGTACTAATTGCATCATAAACCCTCCAATCTCTTTTAATTCCCTTTGAGACTTGTTAAATTTCAAGAAACCCATTAGAACCATCAAATTTGCAAGCCACCCTTTAATATTCGTAAAATTAATACCAGACACTACTCGATAAAAATTAATTTCGTCCCTACGCCTGCACGAGACATTTATTTCATCTGAAATCATTTCAGGGTTGGCCTATATGCAAAATTGAACCACCCTCAGGGCCCCTCTGCCTTCCCTGATATTCCATTCGACCTTCTCCTAACCATTCGGTTTTCACAGCTGTATTTTCGTTGTACCAAAAACTATCTCAGATTCAATTTCTTTCAGCGCCATAAATCATGCCTTCTCTACACAGTTTCCATCAGCGTTCGAGTCCGAAAAGCAGTCTTTGCTATGTCCTCATCTCTCACCTGAATCTGATGATAACCAGACCGCAAATCAATCTTTGAAAACATAGATGCACCTTGCAACTGATCTAATAGATCATCTACTCGAGGAAGAGGATACTTGTTCTTCTGAGTCATCTGATTCAACTGCCCATAATCAATACACAATCTCATAGAACCATCATTCTTCCTAACAAAAAGCACAGGTGCACCCCACGGAGAAGTATTGGGTCTAATAAATCCTTTCTCTATCAAATCCTGCAACTGCCTCTTCAATTCTTTCAACTCACTCGGTGCCATTCGATAGGGAGTACGAGAAATAGGCTGCATGCCTGGCAACAACTCAATGGGAAAATCAAGCTCTCGTGGTGAAGGTAATCTAGGCAAATCATCAGGAAAAACATCAAGATACTCTTGCACTATATGGATCTCTGTAGGCTCCATCCTCTGGCCTCCACTCACATATGCAACCCAAGCCAAGTAGCCCTCATAGCCTTGTCGTAATAGATCCTCCGCTCTCACCACTGAAATCATCGGAGTAGCATCCATGGGTTTAGTCCCTCGGAATACCAACGCTAACTGACCTGGCACCTCAAAGGAAATCTCTCTCCTATGACAATCTACTTTGGCACCATGACAGGCCAACCAATCCATCCCTAGGATGATGTCAAAGTCACGAATATCCAAGACTATCAAGTCTCCAAGACACTCTCGGTCATCTATCATAAGAGCGCAATCATGCACCACCTCATGGCTCCTCAAAACAACACCACCAGGAGTAGTCACCACCAACTGGAAAGGCAACTGACAAACTAGAAGTGGAAGATGACTAACTACCTGTGGAGCAATGAAGGAATGAGTGGATCCCGTGTCAAACAATACCTGAACATTTGAATCATAAAAAGAAAGGATACCTTGCACCAACTCAAGACCCTGCTCAGCCTTGACAGCTGAAACTGTAAAAACTCGACCTTGAGTCAAAGGTCTGTCTGGAACTACTGACTGGGTAGGCACTGTCGGTCCTGTAGCTGAAGAAGCTGTACCACTCTGCATCCCGGGAGTAGGCAATCTAAAAGCTCGCCTGAATCCTCGTCCTCTACCCTGCTGCTCACTAGAGGGAAACTGGGGCGGCTGAGAACACTTGGAAGCTCGATGCCCCCTCTGACTGCATCTGTAACATATCAGGTCTGCATCCCTGGACTGCCCTATCCCTGACTGACGACGTGGGCACTCATCACGTTTATGTCCAGGCTAACCACAACCATAACACACAATGGTCCCCGAACGACAAGTACCGGTATGTCACCTACCACAACTAGAGCATACTGAAGGAACGACTGAACTCCTGCCTGAACATTGCTCCCATCATCTCTTCTTGCTGCCACTACTGCTGCTACTACTAGCTCCCTGACTCTGCGCTGTAGCTCTTTGTCGTGCCTAGGTAGCTCGAGCCTCCTCTAAATCCCGCTCGATAATATAGGCTCGGCGAACGACTGATGGAAAATCTGAGATATATGCCCCTACCAACGCATGTCGAATCTCCTCTCGAAGGCCCCTCTGAAACTTCGAGGACTTCATCTCCTCAGTATCAATCAATGCCGGAGCAAATCGTGCCAAGGCTGCAAAATCTGTCTCATACTGCGCCACCGTCTGGTCTCCCTGGGTCAACTCAATGAAATCATAAATCTGCTGCTCTCTCATCCAACTAGGGACATATCGCTCACTAAAAGCAGCCTGAAACTCCGCCCACTAGACCCCTCTTCTTGCATATCGCTGACAGGCCATCTGCCACCAACGCTCAGCATCACCTCTCAACATAAATGTAGCCAATCTCACCTGTTGAGGTCCTGAGCACCCAACAGTTTGCAGATGCTTCTCTATAGCAAGCATCCAATCCTCTGCAGTCCCTGCATCAACACCACCACAAAACTCAGAAGGGCGCAAAGACATGAAGTCCCTCATCAACTGCATCTCCGCCTGCCTATCCGATCCCGGAGGCTTAGGTACACTCGTCTGCTCGGCCTGACCCTGGCCCTGCTGCTCAGGCTCGGCCCAATCTTGACCCTCGCCTTGACCCCGGTCTGCCACCAAGGTCTGCACTGTCCACATCATCTCAGCTATAGCACTACGCATCTCTACCATCTCCTGCTGCCACTCGCCACCAAGTGGCATAGGATCGTCAGCTCCAGAAGATGATTGGCCACGCTCCTGACCTCGCAGTCTACCTCTCTCACCACTCATCGCCTGCACACATCTGATTCCAGGTCATATAACTATCCCACATGACTCACACGACTTGACTCAACCACAACTTCCTATGGGTGTACAGAGACTCGTCCCTAATGGTTCCCAGTGTGCAATTTCTCGCTCTAATACCACAAATCTGTGACACCCCCACCCTAACTACCCTGGCTAGAGGCAGCTGAGGAAGGGCGTAAAAAATATAGGTAACTACCGAAATTAGCACAGCCTGGAAGCTTGGCCCAATACACACGCAAAATTGCAACTGAGACTACCAAAAGGGAAAAGCCACATCATGCACATATAATAAACATCAGCGATCCTGGGATTTAATATGATACACAACCCAAGATGCCGGAACAACCATAAATAAGGTTGGGGCCGACATAAGACTGCTCTGTACACCCTCTAAGCTGCGCCAGGCCTACTGGAATCCTCACCTACTATGCTCTTGCCACGACCTGGAATAATGCAAAAGTAAGGAGTGAGTCACAAGACTCAACAAGCATAAACAAGGAAATACTGAACAGGAAATAACAATAAGAGAGAATGCCCCAACCCTAACTCAGCACAATAATAAAGTATAGAAGGGGTATATACTCATACACAATATCAATATGATAGGGCAACTCTTACTATCACATAATAATATAGAGGGTGCAATGCAAGTATGCCAATATGTATCAAGGTGCCGCGAGCCACTGCCAAACGCCAGAGGGTGTCCGCCCTGCCAAACTCCTAATCATGGATCACCCTCACGATACGATCGCACGTGGATAGGCCCCTCGGGCCCCACCAATACCATCCCCATCATCATCATCATGCATAATGTAATGTCATGTGCACCCATAACACATAATCACCATCCACACACACGCGTGGGAATACCCATATATCCATGCATGTCATCATATACATATATGGTAAAACACCTCACAATAACCCACACAAATGTGTCTCAAGGACGCAGAACCATACTCACGCGTCAATGCAGACCCACAATGGTCAACACACGAGGAACAAAAGCCTCATTGGCAGGGTGAGCAAACCCTGACCATAACCCCACAAAAACGCATCATCCCGCTGAAAGGAAAGTAGGAGGGGAACAAATCCTCCTAACCCAACCAAACATATACACACACCGACCCCACATAGGCTATGGGCCACCATAAGCATCATATAATAAAAATAAAAGAAGGAACTTGCCTCAATAGCTGGAACTCCTTTATCCAAGTCCAGATTAGCCAAATAAATCTCCTTTTCCTGACAAAGCCAACATTACCCAAAAATACCATCATTTATATACACAATTTTAACTGTTTAAGTCCAAAATTAATCCGCCCAAAAGGCTCAATACTACTTAAATATAATTCCTAGCGGTCGGATCTTACCTTTTTCTACCTCTTTTCTCTTATTTTCCTTCTTTTCTTCTCTTTTCTTCACTCTCTTTGCCCGCTGCTTCTGCTGCCATTTCACGCGAGAGGGTTTCTTAAATTTCGCAATCTGATTGCAGATAAGTCGACTTAGGTTCACCCCATTAAGTCGACTTAACATGCACCCTAAGTTGACTTAACATTAAGTCGATTGAACATAGACCTTAACTTGACTTAAGCTCAGTCGACTCTTCACCCACTTTAAGTCTGTAACGACCGGGTCTTCGATAATCATGAATAATAAAAAATAAAGAAATACAATAATCAACGTCATCGGGCCGTCTCTTAAGAACCTCGAATCAATCTCCACGAACCACTAATGGTGTCATAGGTCACATCAAGCCATACATTACATAATTCATTATACGAGTTTCCAAAACACTATTACATATCTAGGTTCAAAACCTCAAAATAATACATAACAACAATAGGGAAGCAAATAGGACACATGCATTAATCGACAATACCCTCATATCAATTATTCAGCTCGCTCCTTGCCAGACCAGCGAGAAATGTCATCTGGAATGAGGAAAAATGTTCCAGGGACGAGTGTCCAAAACAATTAGATTATGACATCTAAGAGAGATAAACAGGAGTATAACATGCTCATGAGAGATAATTAGACATGCCGACACACACCTAGTAGGCGGACTGTCCTGTCACCCAAGCACGGATTTCAAAGCGGTCACACTGGCAAACACACACTGGGGCCACACTACCCCGGCACGGTATACCCCATCAGACAATTCCGGCATAGGGCTCTTCGGTAACATCCCCCACTAAGTCCCCAACCCCGGATGCACGAGAATTCAAATGCCAATATCAATGCACGCAAACTGAGGCGTGACAAGTATAAATCGAGATCATGCTTTCACAATGACATATAAAGCATGAAATGAACAGTAACAAGGGTAGAATAGTAAAATAGAATCGTTTCGGGATTGGCACGCAAAACGAGGCCTAGGCATTTCTAAAGAAACCCTATCCTAGGCATCTCAACAAGTCAATCTAACACCATAGACACGTAGATCACTGAAAAATATTTATATAGTAATTTTCTCAGAATTTTTGGAGCTTATCTCACCTTCCCGAAAGAGGATTCGGCAATTTCTAATGCTACGACATTTCCTCGAAACTCGTGCCTAGAGACTATTTTCTGCCAAATATTTTCCACAGATCAGTAAAACAGGTCAAAACATAATTTTTGAAAATTTTCCAGAATTTTCGTGAATTTCTTTCTATTTTTTTCTTCTTTTTCTTTTTTTTCCTTATTTTTCCTCTTTTTCCGATCATCTCCTACCTTTTTCCGGTCGCCGGCCGGCTGCCGGCGATGCTCCAATGGCTGATCTGAGCTCACCCCCCCCCCCCTATATCGATGCTTCCGAACACGATGGTGGGGTCGGTTTTTCCAAAAAGTCGCCGGAAAGTGGCCAAACGGCCGGTCGAAATCGCTGCTCCGGCCACTGCGAACCCCGACCAGCCTCGGTTTTTTTGGCCATATCTTCCTCATTTTAACTTCGATTGACCTCCCGTTTGATCCTACAGCTCCCTCTCTTCCTCCTCTACAGTTTTATGGAAAGAAATTGCCAGATCGGAGCCGTTTTCCAACTATTACTGTCAGTTATCCGGTGAAGTGCAATTTTCCGACCAGCCTTCGTTTTTCCTTCAAATCTCCCTCGATTTTCACTCTTTTTCCTCACTTCTTGTTGCAGAATTTTCCTCTCTCGTAGAGGAACAAATTCTCTTCTTACACCTCCTTCAAATTCACAAGAACTCAGCCCCGAATTCTCACTTTTGCTCGCTTGAATAATTTTCCAGCCAACTCCTCCTTTCTCTCTTACTTTCCAAGCTTCTTTCTCTCTCTCTTGATTTCTTCCTTCAAACGCCCCATACCTGCTCCCATTCCCTCAATCCATTTCAATCCAAATCAATTTCCTACCCCACTGTAGCTTGCCCATGCTTCACGCATACGCGCACACATATATATATATATATAATTATATCATATAATTTGTACTACTACTATGTACTAATTTCGCCATACCCTCCAATCTCTTTTAATTCCCGTTGAGACTTATTAAATTTCAAGAAAACCCATTAAAACCATCAGACTTGCTAGCCATCCTTTAATATTCGCAAAATTAATATTAGACACTACTCGATAAAATTAATTTCTTTCCTACGCTTGCACGGGACATTTATTTTATCTGAAATCACTTCAGGGTTGTTTCATACGCAAAATTGGACCACCATTAAGGCCCCTCTGCCTTTCCTGACATTCCATTCGACCCTCTCCTAACCATTTGATTTTTGCAGTTGTATGTTCGTTGTACCAAAAACTATCTCAGATTAAATTTCTTTTAGCGCCATAAATTATGTCTCGAAACGCTTATCAATATCGCACCCTCTTTCCTAAGCATCTAAGTCCTAAGGCATTCTTTATCGTCGATTCGACAATCGAAACCCCTTTTCTGTAATTTATTAGCCTATTTTCTCATAACTGACGTTTGGGCTTTCCAAATCACTCAATATCATTCTCAAAAATAATTAGAAATCATTTATTTTTGACACAACGTAATACAGGGTATTACAAAGTAGACTTAACCTCCCAGAATATGCAAAAGTCCACTCCGAACTTCCCGAAACACTCACAACATCCACCAGACATCCCGACTACATGACTCACACACCCATGCAGTCTATCTAACCATGATGACAAGAATTACATAAATTAAAAATGGAAATTCAGGATGTTACAATACCCCCACCGATCTTTCTCACATAAATATGGGAACGCCCATCTCCATTTTTCTGTTTGAAAGGTATGAGCCCATTCGTGATTTCCTCGGAGCTCCTCGTCCAACAATGTCGAAGTGATTCTGCCATCCAAGCACGAACGCATCGATCTCTGTCCAGCTGGAAACTGTGTAGAGAAGGCCCGGTGACGCTTTCCAATTAGGCCTTTGGGTCGGGGTGGTACCATTCTGAACGCTGATGGAAGCCGAGAACAATGACCTAAAGGTAACGCCCAGCTGGGTTCCCACTCTCTTCAGGCTTGAACTGGGTCCCACCACTATGCCTATGTCTGCCCTTAGCAGAGGCAGCAGTTCTTCAACTGATTCTCCTGCGTAGACTGTCAACTTTTTTTGGTTTGAATACTGATTCACGATCTCCTCAAGGACTGAAACTCTGTCTGCGGGAGAGACTATGGTGTCGATAATCCCACCGGTGGACACCGATCCCTCAAATGCCAACTCGTTTGCATGAACTTGGAGTTGGTTTAGACCCACTGCTCAAAAGTCAAAAACCAATGAATCCAATCAGTGACAGGAGGGCCATCCTCATTGCTCATGGTGATGACGGGAAGATACATACCAGAGGAAAAGACTGCTTTAACTAGAGAAGCGCTCCAAGTTGTGGAGATCACATTAGCGGTGGAGTTCAACTTTCGACGCGTCGCCAGCCTCCGGAAGAAGGTGATGAAATCCTGGAGAATTATAGCATCTTCTCCTGCGCTTTCTGTGGCCTTGGCTTGTATGCCTGCAAGAGCTCCGGATCGATTCACTCTCAAAAGGTTTGCGCCTTCAATGATTGAGAATTTCTCAAACTCTTTAGAAAGGTTGTAGTAATCGAATTTCTCAGCTGCAGCGGCAGAGGTGAAGCTCGAAATCAAAACCACGAAAGAATAGTGGGAGATGCCAAAGCAAGTCAGGAGAAGAAACCGGAAAGGCTGGTACCTTGGGCGGAATTGCTGATGTTCTCGACTCCAAGTCCATACTCCTCCTTGTACTGCGAGAAGAGACGGCCCCATGTGGCCTTGGCTTTTGTTTTGTTAGAAGCTGATGAGACTGCGAGGTCGGCCAGAGCTACAGAGGAATCCACAACATTGCTGCTTCCATCAAAACCATAGAATATCAAAAGCCGCCCTGTAGCGTTGATCAGTTCTCTCGACAGGGGAACTGAGGTATATTGGAAGAGCGGCTGCGCAAGGAAGAACTCTACTTCGCATCTCATGCCCTGTCGATGAACCTGCTCTACGATGGCGAGTTCCTCTACGGTTAGGTCTGCCGCGAGGGTATCAAAGACATCATCAATTGTCACAAGCTTATTCTGGAGAACGCAGGACAAGTAGGAGGGAGGGTGATTGTCAATGATCATGCTAAACGTCACACAAGCACTTGGAAGGAAAAATCCAAAACAGGCCTTACCTTTAAGGATTCCTTGGAGTTGGCGTAGATCCAGTCGTAATAAGGGTTGTCACTGTAGTTCCCGACGGCTGCCACAATCTGCATGCCAATGTGATAATACAGCTTCCAACAAGGAATGAAGGCAGCCATACTGAGAACCGAAGCGATTTTTCCTGTGAAAGGCTCATCAATTCCTTCAACTATGCCGTGGGCTGTGTTGTTCAGAAAGTTCATGTAATTTATGGTGGCATTGTTGAGGGGATATGTTGCATTTGGTATGTGCTCATCCAACCATTGCTGTGGAAAACCACTGTCTGTATTACTATCAATGAATTAAGTGAAAAGATTGTTGTAAATGAGACCAGTGTCTTACCCGAAAGGACTCTGCTCCCCGAGCATTGGAGTCGTTGAACATGGCGAATATCTCCTTTGCCAGGGGATCAACAGCATAATTCAACGCCACTACGTTCCTGCAAATTCCAGAAGAATCAAGCAATCATGTTCATTTTTTTTCCCCTTGCCTTCTTATGAAAATGGCTCCACCACCCACTAAACAAAAAGTTTTTTTTTTTTTTTTTTTCTGGGCATGCAGCATTGAAATGAAAAGCTACTCGGGGTGGAGTAACTGTGCCTATCTACTCCATGAGCCCGGAAGAGGAAGAGAAGAAGAAAAGAACTCACGCATCTGCTGCGGCCTGGGCATAAGGAGCATCTTGGTAGATGTACTGCGCATAAGTTTCGTTATCGAGATTTCCGGCAGCCAAAGCCACAACAAATGGGGAGTACAAAGCGTTAAGTGCTTCTGCCCGACAGTCATTCCATACTGCATCAGCAAAACTCAGTTTGCTGCTTGCAGCGGCAGAGGGATGAACGGCCAAGGATGCTGACAGCAGCACTATGTTCATAAACAGACTCATAAAGCTCCGCATTTTGGTCAAAAAAACTGTTGATGGGAAAGGAGGGGCTAGGAGATCGATCGATGCTTGAAATGAAGCTGCCAGTGAGGCCATCTATTTATAGCCCAAGGCTATGCCCATGAGTTTGCAAAACCTAAGTGAGGATAAAAGCATAGCTCCAGCACAAATAAAACTTCCACGTGAACAACGCAAATAACATGAGAGCAAAATTTTCTGAGTCAGCAAAACCCATCATGAAGCCCTTCCCATTTGTCATGCCCATGGGTACGTTGCACCGAGCACAAAAGATGATGAAGACACAGGAGCAGCAAAAGATGGAGACAATCAACTTTGCTAATAAGTGATTGAAAAACAATTACGGCAATGAGTGAGATACCCTCATTTTCTAACACACAGGAGAAGTAAAACGTGGAGACAATGAACCTGTCGAAACTAGGCAACAAACACGGTCATAAATTTTCAACCTGACACAATCATGTGGACGGAGGCCAAAATTTTCTATAAACAATGACTTAGATCACGTAACCTAGCTCCCCAACATTTTGCATGTGCGCCCACCTACCTAATGGATAGTTTGGATCTGATTAATTAATTGATTAATTAAATATATTGATATTGGACTTTTTTCATAAACCTGTCTTATCTCATCATTCTTGACTTTTGAGGCCATCAGCTTGTCGTTTCTTTATCAGACTATAAAAGGTGAAATATTGGTCCCGTGAGCAAAGACTTAATGTGGATAAACTACATTAAAAAATTTCTACTTTTTTAAAAAGAGTACCAATAAAAAAAAGTAACCCTTTTTATTTATTTTATATAAATTCGACTCGATATTTATTTTTCTCAATATTAATTCCTTGCTTTCCAAGCAACTTCTTCTAAGGAGTGCACTATGATTCCCAATATTAAGACAGAATGCCCCCCCACGGGGTAGCCAGCGGTGGAGGTGGGAGGGGATGGTCGCGAGGTTGCGAGTTCGAGTGGTGGGAGGTGCCTCTGGTATTTTCTGCTGGACTTTGCGCCTTATGACCAGTACTGTTTTTGCTGTTTGGGATCAAACCCGGATTTACATATCTGAGGTTCTGGGAGGGTGGGTTGTAGGCTCCAGGTTTGGTGCCGTTTGTAGGGGTCCAAAGGGTTGGTGCAAGGCTGGAGTTCCTGGATTATAAAAAAAATAAAAATAAAAATAAAACAGAATAGAGCATACACCTTCATGATCTCCCTCGGATAAAAATAACATGTTCTCATGCCAAAACAAAGCTAGTACTTCTACTGCTGTGTAATTTTGGATCACACTAATATGTATAAAATGCAAGAAATCAAACAAGAAATCAGTTGTGGTCCAATTAAACGTACAATAATATGCATACAACAAAATAATCAAATGATGTATGTGGTCCAAGATACCATAATAGTTTCAAAGACCTTCACATGTCTATTAGATTTCTTTTGTCCAGAAGTACTGAAGTCAGGTGGTCCAATTAAGATAAAACCCAAAAACTAAATATTTATTTTTTGTTTACAAATTTACAAATTAATTTTTTAAAATGGGTTCTTTCTGATTTTTGAATCCCTGAATGATCGATGAAGAACTTGAGTCTAAAACGATTATTTATTTTTTAACTTGCTTTCAGCTTATGTTCTATCCTGTTATATTATATAGTCGGATCCTAAGGTGGATGAGTTTAAACTAATAAATGTATGTGTTTTTACTCTTCTAACTTTTGCATGGATCACTGATGCATGGCTTTCAATCCTTTCTTTTATTTTCTTTTGAGTAAATTAGGTACAGCTTTTCCATGATGGCTCTTTCTTGAGTGTTCAATGTTTAATTAATTTTATAAACAAAATCCACTGAAAATTAAGTTGTTAACAAAACTATCATTGCGTGCATAGAAGGCTTTCAATGGTCATGGATAGTAAGACGTTACAGATATGAGGTCCAGAAGCAACAACCTTCTGGAAAGCCTCGGAGTTGGTTTTTTTGGATATTGAATGGTAAATTAACAATGTTGTTTAAGGAAAACAATGCTGTTTTAAGTTTACACCAAAAAAAGTGGATAAAAAGGTTTTGAGTAATTATCAAACAAATGTAGGAATTTTTTTATAATTAATTTTACGGAGTCTGACTTTTCTTCCCCCCTCCCCCCCCTTTTTAACACTAAATCGATCCTTATATTTTTACAAATTCAAAATCACGAATTGATTGATGTTTTAATTAAATGTGATCATATTGGACCCTTTTGAAATTAAATAATTGGCAATTATAAATTTGTAACTATTATTACTTTTAGTAGTTTTATTTGTTCTTCTTTACAGTTGTCAAACGCTGTACACATGTTAATATTCTAATATATATTAATAAAAATATAATTTAAGCCTTAAAATAGTGAACATTAATCATCAAAGTACTTCTAAACAAACAGGAGGATTAATTTGATAAAAAACGAAAAAGAAGCAAACTATTTAGAATTATAAAACAAAAAAGGGTTCCAAACTCACTTGGTGATTTTCCTACAAGATAAAGAAAGTATATTCTAATCGATCATCTTTTAGTGATCCCATAACATTGCATATTTAAAAATTGTGATAAAGATTGATAGATGATCCAAATCTTACAAATATATTCACTTTTATGTAGCATCATGTTGATGATTAAATTAATAAAATTTATGTCTGCAACTCATGTAGAGCCAGGGGCAAAGCCCCCCCCACCCCCACAATTTGAAATGTTAGATATATTTTGTAATTTTTATTAAATATTTAATTTTTTTTATAATTTCTATAAGAGTGATCCTCCTAAATATTTCATTAATTTACACATCGTCTCCTCAATATTAAGTATCACCTTCTGCCCCTGTTTAGAACTACCTTCAAATCAATGTATATATGCCATTGATCCATCAAAAAAAAAAAAAAAAATTTAACATACTAGAAATTAACCTCGCATATGCAGAGAACATATGGATGTAAATATGCATAAAAAGGATTCTTTGTTTTTAAATCAAGAAGACATTTCAATGTGAGACATTTTATAGTATTGTTCACGCATAATCATTAAACACAAAAAATGAGAAAAAAAAAATAATAAAAGAAGATTGCAAACTATCAAGAGAGTCCTACTATGAAATTCCGATTACAAGAAAGAAAAGCTCTCCATCCAAACCGTCTAAAGTAATTAAATCTAAAATGTGATTACTTCAAAAAGGCACAAAAACGGAAAAAAAAAAAAAGTGCATAAATCACATGTTCTCATGTAAAGACAAAACCAGTGCTTCTGGTGCTGTTCAATTTTGGACCACCCTAATGTGTATAGATCCAAGAAATCATTATAATAGAAGATACAATATATGAAGTCGCTGATAGAAGAGTTGGTAGGAATACTTTTCGTCTATAAACTCATTTTACATGCAACAACCACGTACTTAGAACCTTAACCATTGGATTAATGCAAGAGTTAAAAATAGAAGGATTAAAGGGGTGTTCATATGAAAACTACTATATAAATATAATAATTTTCATTTCAATACCCCCTTATTATTGTATAATAATAAGTACTATTTAATAAAAATTATTGAATGAATCCAAGGGCCGTGACTAAAAGCGCCCCCTTCAATGGTTGGAAATTTACTTTATTAACAACCATTAAATTGATCCAATAGTTGGTTACTACAATAAAGAAAGGTGTTAAAGGTCTTAATAATTCAGATGATGGAACGTAAAGTTCAGGGACATGATTGTACAATGGAGTACCTCTATATTATAAGTTCGGTGATATAGAATTAGAGAGAAAAAGCAAAGTTAACTAGTTTGCAAGTTGAATAAATTTTGTTTAGTGAAGGAAGAGTAAAAAATTCATTTTGTACTTTAAAATAATAGAATAACAGATCAAATCAAGTCTTCTCTTCACTTTTATTTTTCTATCTTTTTTTTTATTATTTCTGCTTTAGTTTCCAAACAACATATGCAAAAGGTGCTTATATACGAAATATTATATATATATATACACAAAGATTATCATCTTAACAATGTCATGATATAATACTATAGTGTATTGTTTGTGAGTCATTGATCGAACATGTATGAGTATATTGACTGAATTAAAGTATTTCAATCTGACTGTTGATAGTTGATGCATTAATCAAATTATATATTAAGCTGGTACTGATGGGAAGAATACTATGCAGTGACTGAATGCAATTTTTGTAATCTTTAATGCCTGGAAGTTCGTTCATTTTTAACGTGCATGGCTTGGTGGGAACCTGTCCCATCATTTCTGCCTCCAGTGGGGGTAGTGTCCCACAATTATTGAAAATTTGTCTCAAAAGTTTTACTAACTTTACAGACTTGTCGTTTCCTAAACAATATCTATAGAGCTTTTTAATTTTTTTTTTTGGTTGCATGAATCCTAATCCACACACTTCTCTCGTTTGAAATTCTGGAACTACCATGCTTATTTTTAATTTTATTTTCATTATATAAATATAAAATTATAACATGTTTTATTATACCTACACTACTATCTAATCAATGAATTCAAAAATTCTAAAAATTAATTTGGTTACATCATAACTGTTAATATATGACTATAATTTGAAATTTGGTCTCGTTTTTTGTCTTTACATTAATAATTTGATATCTTTATATCAATAAAGAAATAGTTTTATATTTTTTGAAAATATTAAATAACTAATTATACTTTGGTACTATGTAAAAATTTATTATGATTATACATATATTTTTATAAAAACCTTTTTAATGTGTGTACATCCTAAACTAAATAATAAAACAACTAAAAATAATAACTATAAGATTTTTTGTATCTTTAATGAATGTATCTCCTTGCCAATGACATCAATACTCAATCTTTACATTAGAATTTAATAATTATATATTTGGGATATTATCCAGATTGGGATATTATTGAGAATCAGACTTGAGAGTCTTCAAGAGATAAGATGGCTAGTGGAGATGAGGTTAAATGAATAGCAGCGTCCGCTACCTTTATCCTATTCTTGTGTCTCCTTTCAGTGGCTAAGTAAGGATTGTATCTCCCTACATTTCCTTGTTCTGGAATGATGTCGAATTCCAGTGAGATGAGTGTCCAAGGGTCCAGAGGATCGATCTGGGACGAGATATATATATATATGTCTATGTGTGTGCTGATATGAGTCCCCCTTTCTCGTGATGGATTATGCGAGGCTTGTACCTCATCGCTGGTGAGTATGTATATATATATTGGGTGTGGAGTATACAGCTATGGATTGTTAGCTGTGTAGTCCCGACAGTCGATAATTGGTGATATGGGCCCGACTATCGGCTGTGGGGGATTGATTGTAGATGAGCCAGATCAGCTGGTACTACTTGTAGCCCTTCCAGTGTGTATGTGACATGTGGCATGATGTGGATGTGCATGGGATGGGTTACATTCTTTGGCAGATATACAAGATTTGTGTGTGTGGCAGTGTGATCACGTACATGACGCAGTTGGCTAGAGTTAGCCAGCTAGCATGCCCTAGGTGATCATATGCATTGCATTAGAGCCTTTGGTACGTGGATGTGATTATGTGGACGTAGCAAGACCTGATGCTAGGCTTGTGAGGGCCGTTACATCATGTTTGTGCTGAAAGAGCCATGATGATATTATGTGCCATGTGCATGTGGGATCATGAGAGTTTTTATTGTGTTGGATTTGTACGTGCGCGTATGTCTTAGCTAAGGACGCTCAGACAGATTATTATTACCAGGTGCACTCGAGGAGGATATGATATGATTATACTATGATATGGATTATTAGTTGGGTAAGACCATCGGTGGCATTGATTCAGTGGCCTATTCGGGGCTACTGACAGGTTTGTACCAGATCTTGGGAGCCAGTGATATGCATATTTTATGTGGACCCCAAGTATCATATATGATCAGTTTATGTTTGATAGCATGGATATTGCTGTAGATCATGGATTGTAGTGAGACGCATGGCATTTCATTGGGATATGACATGGGGTGAGATGTACAGTCATGTACGGTCTTTATATTACTGTTTCTTTCATATATGCTTGTTAAGTCCTCCGACTTACTCTTTTTACATCATTTCAGGTAGTGAAGAACTTTGAGGCAGCAAGTTAGTAAAGGTATCTTTTGAGTTCAAGATGTCTAGCTCAATGTGCAGAGCCAGGGCCTTCAGTGGGGGCATTTATTATGTTTATGTAGTGTGAGTTATAGATTGTCATGAGGGGCTTAAAGGGCCAGTGTTGTATGATTGTGAGCCCTTAATCTTTTGATTGTATATTTTGTATTATGCCCCAGTGATGTCGATGTATGGATATGAGTATTTTGATATGAGTTAGATCATGCCTCCTATTTTTATGCTTCCGGTCTTGTTATCGTTGCTTTTTGGTGATCTACTCATGGATCTTCTATGCTAGTGGGGGCTTTGGGAGTCGGGCCGTCACAAGTTTCCATATGTAATCTTTCCATGAACTCTGTGAAAAAATAACATCAAAATTTTTTCTAGGAATAGATACTATCAACTGTTCATTTGGAAGACAATGCCAGTACACAGGGTCACCAAATTAAAGTCAAAACTAAGATATCCTAGAATAATCCATAAATATGTTAAAGTCGCAAACATTAGCATTGGTTTAGGCATGATAGTAAGAGATAGCAACCTTAGTTCATTGTCCTCACAACACTTTGTCTTCCTGACAAAGCATCAATTTCTAATTAGATACTAGAGAAGTACCTGAAAGGAAGTACTAAAGCAAGGAACTAAAAAGCATCTCACAGCATTGAACTGCGAATCATTAGTCTTTTTCTGAACGGTAATTTCCTAAATGCAATTAAGTTGCAGTAAAAGTCCAAAAAGTGTTGGGTTGGTTTCCCTCCTAGTTGGAGGATGGCCCAAATAGACTAAAACACCCTTAATAAAACTAGGGTTTTCTGAGCCTCTTGGAGTATAAATATTGTGCAGAATGGGTGGAAAAGAGAGAGAAGAAAGCAAAAGGAAAAAAGGCAAACTACGAGTAGAAAATTGGTTTTTTGTTCTTACTTGCGTAGCTGTGATCAAATAGTCAGTCGGATGGTCGATTCTGCTTCGATTGCTCTAAAATTTGGAGGACATGCTTGAAACATCTCATTCTAAGATCTGGATGGTGGTGGTTTGATTTTTAGGCCGGGAGCTTGGAGAATCGAGGCGTTTTTGGTTTTGGTTTCTACTTTGGGTTGGATTTCGTTCTTACCTGCGCCCGCTGTGATCAAACAGTCAATCGGATGGTCGCTTTTATTCCGATTGCTCTGAAATTTTGAGGGCATTCTCAAAACATCTTATTCTAAGATCTGGTCGGTGGTGATTTTATTTTCAAGCCGGGATCTTGGAGAATCGAGGTGTTTTTCGTTCTGTTTCTGCTTTGAGTTGGATTTCTATTTCTGCTCCGATAATTGGGATCTTGGAGACAGTGTTTTCTGCTCCGATCAATCTGAAATTTGGAGGGTATGCTCTGGACTCGTGGTTCTATGATCTGGACGGTGAAAATTTGATTTTGTGGCCGGGATCATTGGGAATTAGTCTGTTTTCATACTGTCTTCCAATTTGGTCAGTTTTTTCTTTAACACCATATATTATTTCATTGATTTGAAATAGTTTGCTGCTGTGTTTTGCCTATTGCCTCCTTTGGTTGTTGATTGGACTTTATAACCCAAAATTTGGTGATATTAGTGGAATATTTTGGGAGGACTTCAGTCTTGTGATTTTTACTCCTCACATTGAGGGAATTTTTCACGTAAATCGGTTTTGTCCTTTACTTTTGTGATTATATTTGGTACTTGACTAGTTGTTTTGTTTCCTCACAAGTTTTCACAAGTTAGGGATTGAGAGCCCTATTCCCATTAAAGTGGTATCAGAGCTTGGTTTAGGATTTCTATTTGCTTGTGTTAAACTATGGAAACAAACACTAGTCGAATGATTAGTTTGAATGGTTCAAATTATCATTTATGGAAAGGTAAGATGGATGATCTTCTTTATGTAAAAGATTATTACTTACCTGTGTTTGCCGAAGAGAAACCCGCTGATAAATCTGATAGTGAATGGACTTTGCTACATCGCCAAGTGTGTGGGCTAATTAGGCAATGGGTAGATGATAATGTTTTGAACCATGTTAGCAATGAGACTCATGCTTGTTCTTTGTGGTTGAAGCTAGAGCAACTGTATGCTCGAAAGATTGGAAATCATAAGTTGTTCCTAATAAAAAAAATGATTGATTTGAAATATGTAGAAGGGACTCCAATGTCAGATCACTTGAATGCATTTCAGGGATTGTTCAATCAGTTGTTTGGGATGGGAATCAAATTTGATGATGAGGTTCAAGGTCTATGGCTTCTTAGTACACTGTCGGATTCTTGGGAAACATTAGAATGTCACTTTCTAACTCAGCTCCAAATGGTGTTATCTCCATGGACTTAGCCAAGAGCCGTGTTTTGAATAAGGAGATGAGAAGAAGGTCACAAGCTAGTTCTTCACAATCTGATGTTCTATTTACTAAGTCAAGGCAGAGAAGTTTGGCTCGAGATTCAAAAAAAAAGTAAGAGTAAATGTAATGACCCGATTAGAGGGCGTAGGAGTTTTAAGTAAATTTAATTTTAGTAATTTAGAATTTTGGAATTTTAGAATTTTTGGATTTATGAATTTGCCCAATTAATTAATTTCAGGTGATTATTTGGAGATTAAATTTAAGGAAGGACAATAAGATAATTTTGGAGTTTATTTAATTATGTGGAAGTTTGGATTTATTAGAAATTTAATTTAAGGATTTATGAGAATTTATTTTAAGGAGATATTATGGAAATCCAAGTTAAGATAGAAGTTTGAGTTTATGTGTGATTATTAGATAATGGAAATTTATTATGGATAATATGGAGATCCTAGATTATGAAGGACTTAATGAGATAATAGTATTTTTGGCATTGGATAATGTGGATATTTATGAGATAATAATTCCAGAAATTATGATGATATTTTTATGAAGGGATAATATGAATTTATGAATTATTTAAATTAAATTAGAGGGATTTTAGGGAATAGATAAATCAATAGTAAATCCCAATTGGAGAAGAAGAACGCACGTGAGAGTATTATATATATGAAGGGGTATGGCCTTTGGAGTTTCATTCACGGTAGCAATTGGAGGCGTCCGAAGCCAGGGAATTGAAGGATTAGCAGTCAGAGGATTTTTGGAGAGCTTTGGGGAATTTTTCAGTAGCAGTAGCTGTGACACCCCTCACTTAGCTACCCGGCCAAGGAAGCCAAGAGAGGAATGTCAAAAATAAGGGTACCTGCTGAATTACAACGCACGGAAGCCAAGGCCCAAAGATATATCACACACACACAATTGCAAGGCGGGAAACCCAGAGGAAAACCACTTCTTCTTATATACATATGAGAGTATACATATGACACCAGTCCCACTTCTCGGGGGAAAATAAAATATAATACACATGCCCCTCAACATACTGAATATACATCCCAATAAATAAAATACGTGACATCTCAACAGGGGGAGGGGCTGACTAGAGACTGCTCTGTACACTACTAGCCCATGCTAGATCCGCTACATTCGCCCTTGGGTCTTTCTTTTCCTTGACCTGGAATAATGCAACAGATTTGGTGAGTCACAAGACTCAGTAAGCATAAATCATAGGATATAAAACACCAAGATATCATGAGTAGAATGCGAGGAATAGTATCAGACTCCCCATAAGTATATATATATCCCCGCATATATCCCGTACACAGTATCCCATTCACGTATAACATTCTAGACACAGTGTTCCAATCATGTATAATGATGATGATCATGATGTGTGGTATGGTAATGTAGGCATGCCAATGTAATCACTCTCATCACTGTCTTAACCATACCATCACATAATATTCGGTGGAACTCGTCCCCTCCATCTAGCCTATGGAACCCGTCCGCTTGGCTGTAATGCGATCCCCTGTGGAGCCAGTCCACTATAGGGCACCAGTACCCTGTGGAACCTGTCCACTATGGGGTGCTCTGTGGAATCTGTCCACTATCACAATACTTCAGTAATGAGGTACCCTGTGGAACCCGTCCACTATGGGGCACTCAGTACACTACCACAATGCTCCCCATCGTACTCTCGTCCCATCAACGCTATGTCATGACATGTCATGGTATGCTGATGCCAATGCTCATAATGTAACACAATTAATCGCGTAAATATAACAGCATACCCATATACAACAGTAAATACCACATGCAAATATAACCCAATATCAGGCTCATATATAAAATCCCCCACAAATAGTCCGACCCTACACATAACACGGGCATATCATCTCATCACCTGGGGTTCTAGCTAATATTCACACTGTATGGTCTCACGGGCAAGTATAAGCCAATATAGGGCTCTCAACCACTCTCACACGTACATATAATCCCACACATATATCAACCCCACACATAATATGGGTATCTTATCATAATAAGGAGGGATTTGATAGTTACTCGCACTGAGTGGTTTAGGTATCACGACCGCAAAATTCTCCATTCATTAACTCAATTTTTCATTACCTTTTTTTTTTTTTTTCCAAATAGAATTTAATCACAAATCTTTTACAACATCACCATTTATACAATTAAAAAAAAATCACATTGGGCTTATCTGCCCATACATCTTAATCAATAACTAATAAAATCTAATTACATTAATAAAGTGATTTCTTTCCTCGACATCTCCACGGATCTTTCGATCAGGATCACCTCTGTACACATACTCATACTAACCCAGAACCCAATCTTCCAGCCTCGCCTCTGCTCTTTGCTCCAGCTTTACTTGGAATGACGCAGAGTACAAGGTGAGCCACAAGGCTCAGCAAGTTTATATATAGAACAATGGTAATAGCTGAATTAGAGACATAAATGAGCGGGAAAAATAAAGTAGGCGCCTTACTGCCATTACCACGATTTTCAATCATTTAACAAAAATGGATTAGAATAAGGGGATAGTTTTCCCATCAATTTACACATTCACCTTCCCATACTTCATTATAATTTCATGCCTCTTTTTCATATATTTCAACTCATTATGAAATCATTTAATTTCCCACTCACCACAAATGACATATCAATGCACCCTTATGTGTTAATGTATAGCCATATCAACATATAGAAAATATATAGCTTCTTGCTCATAGCAATTCATTTATCATTTACATTCTATCTTATTATGTCCATCTATTTTATGGTATAACATGACTTGATGTCCATGCACAATGCATAAATAGCAAATAACATACCCGCTCTTATATAAGCGGCATTCATCATGATTCCCATGTGGATTCATTCCACCCCCGCACTGACTATCGCCAGCCAGGCATTTTCCCCCGTGTGGATTTAGCCCACCCTAGCACTAGCCGTACCAGCCAGGCATTTTAGAGTCTATGCTCTGCTTGGCGGGCATACGCCCCCAACATTAATTCGGATATCCTTTTTTCTTATTTCTCCCTCGAGGGACATTCCTACAAGCTAGCGCGCAAAATAATAGATGCGCTATTTTCCCCATATACATATACACAATGCAATGCTATGCTCCATTGTTTCCTTTGTAGGTGTAATTTCCATGACCATGCATGCCATTCATTTGTCACCATTATACTTTCCACGCTTATGAGTGATACTTTATGTTTAATTTGTAGCTTTAGACTTGTAACCATATATACCCCATATAGATAGATGTATTGGTATCCACTTCACCCATAGGTATTGGTACCCCAATTCATTAGATGGAAAAATATTTATTATATTGATGTTGGGCAATACTAAAAAGAAATTATGATTCGAAACAATTACCAAGCAAGACAACATCAAAGTTTTGCTTACTGGGTCCCTAACCAAGAAATGCGTCATTCCTTAAGAAAGGTAGAGTGAATCGAACCCTATTTGGCTTTCAATAAGACTCAACATGAAGCCAATAATACCAAAAGATTTACAAAGCAATGAAATGGGCACGAGTCATGATTTCAGCCATAGAAGTGATAGCTAATACAGGAGAGTTCAATGGACACAATTTTCAAACCTCTCGATTTCAAATGAGTAATTTAAAGGGCTCCTATAAATTCAATTCTTGGAAAAATGGCCCAAATAATATATCAAATCTAAGCCCTTTGAGTCTAGGTTCCAACAAAAAAAATGGAACTCAATTTCGATATTTGTACAAAAAGTTATGGCTGAAACAATAGGAGCTGCGCAGTCTGAGTCGACTTGTGCTAAGTCGACTCGGGATAAAATAAGTCGACTTAACTGAGGCCGAGTCAACTCGAACTACTCTTAAGTCGACTTGGCCGAGAGCTGAATGTGCCGAGTCGACTGGGGATGCAACTAAGTCGACTCGACAGCCCCCGAACTTGTACAGACGAACCAGAACACCCAAAACTCGCCCAAAACCATCCCCAACACCCAAAATGCTCAATTTCAATCCCACATTCATCATTCTAATGAAAAGATGAGGTAGAACAAAACCTCATCCAAATCATGGAGTCAATTTATCGAAATTCTTGATAAATACTACTCAAACTCATTCAACTAGATTATACATAAACCTTAACCCAACTCAACAAAACCCCAACAATCTCAACATTTAAATGGAAATCTCCCATCACAAAGACATACAAGAACCCACAACAAATCCTTATTTTCGATCAACTTAGCTTCAGTAGTGGCGGTTGCCGCTAACCCTTTCGCCACCACTGCTTTGTTGCCTTGTACCTCATCACCTTGCTTCTCGTGTGCCAATCGCTATTGTTGGAGCAGGGAAAATGGGATAGAGAAGAAAAAAAAAAGAGATAGAGAGATAAACAAGACCCTTTCGTCGTCGCCGCTTTGTTACCTGGTGCCTCGTCGTCGCTTTGTTGCATTGTTGGAGCAAAATTTAGCGAGTAGATAGTAATAATTTATAAGTTTATTGAGTAAATAATTATATTTTTTAAATTTAATAAATTTATGTTAAATTTACCCAAAAGATATATAAAGTAGTACTCTCTTAATAAAATTTAAGATAATGCAATTAATAAAAAATATAAAAATAATAAAAAAATGTGTAAAAATAATCAAAATTACCCAGCTCTGTATCTCAACTTTCTTCTTCTTCTTTTTTTTTTTTTTTCTCTAAATATAAAATGTCTTAAACTATGCAGTGAGCAGTGCGGCTTTGGTAGTTGAACATAAATTAATTAGCGTGTAGATGATCATGACTAAGTAGGCAGATGAAGAAACTTAAATGAATATCTTCCATTTAACATATCTGTTTTTAATATATTAATATTTTAAAAGATTTTATTAATTAATAAATATATTCAAATATTATAAATTAAATATGTTATATAAAATATATATATATTTATATATATATATATAGAGAGAGAGAGAGAGAGAGGTGGGAAGGATGATCCCATAAAAGTGATTAAGTAGTCTTTTATGTGCCATATAAATAAAATAAATGAAAAGTTTCATGGAATGAATTATAATAAATATTAGTTTTTTTAATATTTTTAATCAGTATTATCATTATAATTTTATTTTTAATTTTCTTGTAATTATAATATTTGTTATGTAGTTGCTATAAGATATTATTTTTACAATTAAATAAAAACTTACTTAATTCAATTTATATATATGTGTATATATTTTTCTAAAAATGTAAATTAATTTTTAAGATATATTTCATAGTTAAATATTTTTTTTAAATTAAATATAAAAAGACATACGTGCCATTACATTGCAGAATGGAAAAAAAGGGTTCACTACTTTTTATCGTTGCAATTTGTAAATCTCAATCATGCACAGTTCATGCTCAGGATTTAGATGGATAAGCTCTTATTTAATTCTCCGACGGAAGCCTCGACTCCAACTCCCAGAATTTGGATGAATCTTAAAATAATTTGTTATAATATATAAAATTTAAAAATTAATAATATAATTTATCCAAATAGTTTGATTTGTGGCAACGTCGCATTGATTTTTCCTCGATACGAATATGATGAGAGAGAGAGAGAGAGGGTCAAACAGAGCAACAGAAGTGAAAGTTCCAGCGAAGGAGGAAGAGGAACTGAAGAAGATGGGAGCAGACAGCCAGCCCGCTGGCCGGCGTTGGCAGGAGGAGGAGCTCTCATTATCGCGACGATTCGGTGGCCCCCACCAGATCATCTAAACTGAGATTGGATTGGGTTGGATATGTTGAGAGGCCTAGTGATCAGACTCTGGCTGTGCCCATCCTACAAGCTTGCTCTGCTGGTTGGTGCTCCACAGCCCCCACCCTACGCCACCACCTGCCCCGCCACAGCAGGGCGGCAGCCTCCCTGTCAGTGGCCTGATTTGCAGACAACCCGCCGGTGCCTATCCAGGTAAAAAGTGCAACCGGACAGCGTAGCAGCAGCGATCAGATAATATGGCCAGGCCGCCCTGTCCCCACTTTTCTGTCCGATGGATAATCTGCCTTTTCCTAGAAAATCTAAAATCAGCTAAATAAATTGTTTAATCACAAAATGCAGAATTGGATTTTCAATATTTTCATTTTTATTAATTTTGAGATTTTGAAAAATACGATTAAATTTTTTTATCTATTTTTTAACATATATTTTCAAATTTTTTTGAATTTGAAATTGGTTTTCTGCACTTTAAATATTTGAGTGCATTTGTCAATATTGTATAAAATGTTAGGCCCTGTTTGATAGCCAACATTTTTCAAGAAAAAGGTAATTTTTTTACCCAATTTTCATCTTATACATTATTTGATAGCCAATTTTTTTTAGGAAATTCATTTTCCCACTAATGGTCAATTTTTCCACACAGCAACTTGGCAATTTTCTTGCTTTTCTTGACTGTTTGGTTCAAGAAAAACAATTTTAATTTTGTTATTTTTTATTTCTTTGAGAAAATAATTTAATTAATTTAAAATATGTTATTATTTTATTTTTTTGGTATAAGATTTAATATTTTTTAATACATTTTTACCATTGAATTTCACAAAAAATACGTTATTTTTTATAAAAAAATAATACTTATTAAACATGAAATACCAAAAAAATGACCAAAATTTATGAAAAATATTACTAATTAAACACCAAAAGATGGAAAATAATATCATTTTTTAAGTAAAAAATTATACAAATCAAACAGTTTAAACTTTTAATTTTTAAGAATTTATTTTTTCTGCAATTCAATTCCTTAGAATTCATTTTCTTTCCACTTAAATTTTACCCTTGTAATCAAACGCATCCTCGAAAATTTTTACATCTTCAGAGATAGAAGACTGAGAATAACACTTTCCACAACTAAATTAGTTTGGGACATAAATAAATTCCTACCTAAATCTCAATCATGGCCAAAACTAATCCAATTAAATTGTAGTGGGCAAAATATAGAAATGAAGAACATTTCTTGGTTAAAAAATAAGTTAACAATAGGGGGATTCAATAGAATTTTTCAAAATAGAGAGGCGAATCTTGTAATTATAAAGCCTTATAATCCAACCCTCTCGTTTCATAAACCCTAGACCCCCCTCAGTCTCACTCTCACTCTTCTCTCGGTCTCTCCCTCAGCGACGAACGAGGTAAGCAATCTTTAGGGTTTTTTCACTGAATCTTCTTTGTAGCCTTCTTTTACTTTAAAGAATGCTCTCATCTCCCGAACCGTAATCTCTTTCTCTATCTCCATGTATACATGCATGTATATCTATATTTAGACACACTGGTTAGGTTCAAAAAGACACGATTTCTTTCTGTTGATTTTAACCCCGGAGTGTTTGATCTGGACTTTGCATCGTATGATCAGTGTTATGATGGGGTAGGGGAGTGATTTAAGTAATGATTTTGTGCTCGACTGGGTGATTCAGAATACAAGTTTGTTTCAGGTGTGTTCTGTTGATTTCAAGATGCTTGTGTTATTCGAAACCCCAGCGGGGTTGGCCCTTTTCAAAGTATTGGACGAAGGGAAACTCTCCAAAGTCGAGGTAAATTTCTTGTGCTTCCCTCTAGTCAGTCGCGATATTGCTATCTTAATGTTTATATATACGTGCTGATAAAGAGATCTGGGGTTTGTCAGCTTGTTGTTTCTCTGATATAAGGTTTGTGTCTTATACCATCGGTCCTTTCTTTTTTCTAACCCCGGAGATGTGGGGTTTGTTGGTGCCGGCGTCGGCGGCGGAGGGAGCGAGGGGTCGCCGGAGAGTTGGAGACGAAGGGGAAGGGAAAGGGTCGAAGGCTAAGGCGGGTTAGGTCCTTCCGCTTTTTCGCCATTCTGTTTAACTTTCTGTCATTTCTGTGTGCATTTGTTTTATACTGCACCCACCCAAAACCATGTCTGTTTGGTCGGTTTGATTAGTTTGGTTATTTCAAATAAAAAAATTAAATCAAAAACTAAACTTCTCAAAAAAGATGACCGAACCGAATCATTAGAAGAAAATAACCTAACCCAACTGACAAGTTTAGTCGATTTTGTTTGGTTAGTTCGGTTTAACCGAACTTCTTCTGCTCTCCCTTACCTGTAAATGCCTATGTGGAATTGTACTTGCTGTTTTGGTTGTGATTTAGTTCTCAGCAATTTTAGTATTTAACCAAGGCACTTAATGGTTTTGGTGGTGGAAGATTCTGTTAGATATGCGAGGAGTAGAAAATGAAAATAGAAAGTGATATAAGGAAGGAGTAAATAGTTCATTTGATTCAAGCATTCTTTAGCCAACTTAACAGTGGATACAATGTATAAATGTATGCTTGCCCAATTACTATTGCCTGAAAGTATGCATTGCATCAGCCTGCGAGGTTAATGATATGGAAAGAAACAAATAGTCAAGTAGCAGTCTAGCTGCTTTGTAGTGTACATCTAAGATTCTAATTGTTGTTGCTAAAGCCTAAAGCAGTGAAACTTGAAGGTTAAAGCGAGCGAGAAGAACAGAAGTGGCCTTCGACAGTTGGCCCAGCAGTCATAGTGACTAATCGATAGAGAGAGAGAGAGAGAGACAGAGGAGCTGAGCGCGAGAAGAACAGAAGTTATAGAACAAAGAATCATAGATGTTGTTGAGTGCTTAAGCGCGCAAAAGAAAGACTGAAAGGGAAAGAAAGGGAAGTGAGAGTATGAGAGAGAGAGAGAGAGAGAGAGAGAGAGAGATGAGGGAAAGTGAAAAGTGGCTTTGATGAGAAAATATGAGAATTAAAAATTGTGAAAGCAACGACAAAAAGTTGGGCAGAGAATGGGAACTGTGATGAACAACTAAAAAGTGGGTTTAATAAAATATTTGTTATTACATAATAAAAATATATATAAATTATAAAATTTTAAAATTAGGGGCCTTCCAAAATTGGGGGTCTTAATCAACTGCCTAACTTGTTTTATAGTTGAGTCGATTCTGAATCTAAAGGGATACCATTCTTATTTGATCATAATTATAAATTATTAAATATTTTAATTTAAAGTAATGATACAGAGTGTAGTTAATATGAAAATATTTTAATCTTTCTCTGTTTATTCTTAATGTTTTATTCTGGTGTTATAAGATTTGCATTTTTTGAGATTTAGACCATGAATTTTGCCATCGTCTTTACGATTTTTACTGTCTCTAATTAAATTCCTCAATCGTCTCCTCTCCCCCCACTTTCTCTCCACATGTTTGTGATTTTTGACCCAATTTTTGAATTTTTTTGCTCAATCCTTGTTTTTTGATAAAATTTATTAATCATTTCTCTTTCTTTTTTGTGCTTGCCATTCATACTGTTGAGCATATTTCCCTATTTTCATGCGCTGTTCCTCTGTAAATTTAGTCTAGTGTTCCCACATTGCTACTCCTAAAAGATTTGTCAAAAAATAAATAATTAAATAAATTATACTCATCTATAACAAAATTAATATTGCTGACTATTGAGATAAAAACAAGAATAATAGTATGTACATAATATTCAGTAAGCATTCACACAAATAAATATTAACTAGCTACCTTTATTGTCTTTCACCCATATTGCTTCGAGGCAACTCTAATCTCTTTGCATAATCTTTCTATGACTGTTTACTTTCTTTTTCTTGTTCGCCAGCTATCATGTTGGGCGAACTCTTCCATTTTCTCTTATTGTTTCGCAGTAAACATCGTTTTCTATTTCTTTCCTGTTAATCTGCTAGACTCTGACGCTGTCGCCATCTCTAGTGAATGAGGTGGTTGAGATGGTGGTGGTAAAAGAAGAGGTGGAGGCGGAGAAAATGGAGATGGTGGTGGTGATAGTGATGGCATAGAAGATAAAGGTGAAGGTAATAGTGGCAGTGGAGAAGATGGTAGTGGAAGAGCTGGTGGTGATAGTGGCGACAGAAGAGCTGGAAATATAAGGGTTGGTGGTGATAATGGCAACAGAGTTGGTATTGCAAAAATTGGTGACAAAGGGGCTAGTGGTGATAATGGCAACATAATAGTTGATAGTGTAAGAGCTAGTGGTGATGTTGATAATTGTGGCGGTGGTGGTGGCCAAAAGGGGTAGGTGAGAAGGCAGGTCTTTCGACCGGTGAAAACTGTCACTATCACCACCATTTTTATCTTTTTCGTTGTCACTATCATCACCATCAACTCTCATCTTTTCCACCTCTTTCACCATCATCTCAACCACTTTCATTGGCAATGGTGGCGTTGTTGGAGTCTAACGAATTAATGGCGATGAGACAAAAAATAATGTTTATTGCGAAATAACATGAGAAAATAGAAGAGTTCGCCCAATAGGATAGCTGACGAACAAAAAAAAGAAATTAAACAGTCAAAATGATTTTGCGAAAAGATTGGAGTTGATCCCGAAGCCTACAAGATGTGGGTGAAGAACAATAAAGGTAGATAGTTAATATTTGTTTGTGTGAATACTTGTTAAAAAATATAATGTACGTACTGTTATTCTTATTTTTACTTTAATAGTCAGCAATGTCAGTTTTGTTGTAGATGAGTGTAATTTATTTTTTAAGAAATCTTTTAAAAGCAACGACGAGGAGACACTAAACTAAATTTACAAAAGAGCAGGACATGAAAATAGAGGAATACGTTAAATAGTATGGATGTCAAACACCAAAAAGAGAGAAAGGATCAATAAATTTTATCAAAAAATAGGGATTGAGCAAAAATTTTTCAAAAATTGAGTTAAAAATCATAAACACGAGGGTGGAAGGGGAGGGGGGAAGACAACGGAGGAATTTAATTAGAGACGATGAAGATCGTGGAGATGATGACATAATTCATGCTATGAATCTCAAAGAATGTAAGTCTTGTAGCGGTAGAACAAAACGTTATGAATAAATAAAGAAAAATTGAAGTAGTTTTAACTTCTTCACTTTAAAGTATAATATTTAATTATTTATAGTTATGATCAAATAGGAATGGTGTCCATCTGGATTCAGATATCGATAGTTTAATCATTTAAGAGTAAATAAATTGATAGGGATGTGCAAGTAAGAATTAGTAGAGAATAACAACATTAGAGAAATATTTAAAAAGAATTATTGCTATGGTAAAAGCTCTACCTAAAAATAATTTGGCATTTCATGAAATTAATGAAAAAATCTATCATGTGAATAATGATTTTTTTTTTTTTATATCGTGTTAAAATGACAGATGAATTTGATTCAGGATTAGAACATGTCTGACATATTTAAAATGGTAAAATTCATAATCATTATCTGGGACATAATATTCAAAATGAATTGATATAGATGTTAGCACAAAGTCAAGAGTATGATTTTGAAGAAAATTAAAGAGTCAAAATATTTTTATACTATACTTGATTGTATTTAAAATTTAAGTTATCAAGAACAAATGTCTTTCATATTAAGGTATGTGGATATTCTAATAGTAATTAAATAATATTTTGTCGAATTTTTAAAAGTGGATGGCACTTCTAGAAAATGCTTCTTTAGTGAACTTATAAGAGAAATTAAAAATTTGAATCTCGATATTAATGATATAAGAGGACAAGGATATGATAACGGGTCTAATATGAGGGGAAAGCAATAAGGTGTGCAAAAAAGACTATTGAAGATAAATTCTAGAACATTATATATACTATGTGATTGTTATAGTCTTAATTTAGTATTTTTTTTTTTATGTTGTCACCTCTTTAGTTGCATCTTTTTTTGAAATTTAATAACGCATGTATTTATTATTTTCTTTTTCAACGAAAAAATGAAAAATATTAAAAGATAACATTTAATTTAATGATTAAATCATTGTCACAAATTTGTTGGGAAAGTTGTATTGAAAGTGTTTAGGCAATTAGATTTTAAGTTCTAATAATACGAGATGTTTTGTTTGAATTACCATAAAGTAGTGATGATGTTAAAATAAACAGTGAAGTTAAATGTCTTGCAATGTATGCATTAGAGAATTTTGAATTTTTGTTGGGTGTAACTAGCTGGTATGATATTTTGTGCACAATTAATTTAGTTATTAAGAGCATTCAAAATGCATATTGATATCGTTATAGATCAATTAAAAGATTTTTTTTTTTTTTGAAAACTTGTATAGGGAGAACGAATTTCAATCTTGTATGGTTTTTGTCAAAAAACTTAAAAATAAAATGGAAGTAGAATCGATATTATGTGAAAAATGTGTGATTTGTAAGAAAAATAATTTGATAAAAACGTTGATGATAAAATACAATTCGTTGAATCATTTAGAGTTTATTTTATATACATGATTGATCAAATTATTATTTTTATTTCAAAATAGGTTTAAGCAATTTGGAATATATGAAAAAAAATTTAGATTTTTATGCAATTTTGAGAAATTAAAATCAATGGAAGAAGATGTTTTAATAGTGTAGTGTTTGAATCTTGAAAATATTTTTAGATTTGATGAACTTTCTGATATAGATAGTTTAGATTCATTTTTTAGAATTAAGAATGTTTAGAGAAATTTTTTGGAGGAAAAAGAAATAGTCCGTTAGAAATTTTTTAATACATTAAAAGAGTCGATTTTATTTTGAATATATATATTGTTTATATAATATTTTTTATAATTTTAGTTTCAGTAGTTTTTGAAAAAGAAATTTTTTAAAATTGAAGTTAATAAAATCATATTTAAGGTTAATTATGGTACAAGAAAGATTGAATGGATTAGTTATCGTATTTATTAAACATGATTGATTTAATTATGGATATTTAATAAATAATTTTGTATCTTAAAAAATAAAAAAAATTAATTTTATATAAAATTAAATATAATTTAACGTATGTTTGTGGAATTATAATTTGCTTGTAAACTTTATTTTTAATGTTATCAGTTTAATGTAAGAATTAGGGAGGTATAATTTTTTACTCGATTTGAACTATGTTTTCAAGTTTCAGGAAAATTAATTTTATTTTTTTATTTATTATAATAGGATGTTTGACTTTATTTATTTAAAATATTATATTTTAATTAAAATTTATTATTGTTAATAAATTATCATATAGAATTAAATTTTAATTTAATAAAATAATGGAATTTTTTTGTAAGGTGGTGTAGTATTTTTTATTTTATAAAAAAAATAATATATTTGAAAAGGTCTCGACAAATTTTTTTCACCTAAACTCTCAATTTGGTTGAGCTGGCTTGGTCTGGACTTCTTGTTCATGAATTTGATAGAAAATTCTTCTAGATGCAACATTCATTTGTCATTGATATTTTCTAACATATTCACGTTGTTTAAAGATTGTAAAATTCTAGTTTTACAATAATACGTAGTAATAGAAACAGTAAAAGATTATTGTTGCTAGTTAATATATTTTGCTGTGCATGGTCAGATGCAATGCAACGATAGAAAAGTTCGCTTAATTCATGCTTGCGTTTTAAGTAGGGGTGAAGAAGAAACATATATATATGAAAAGTGGCTGTCTCAAATTTGGATAAATAAAACATATATATTCAAGTAAAATTTTATTTAATTAATTGTCGATTAATGTCACCAATTAAGTGCATTCTTTACTGTGTCGTCTACAACAAATGTAAACGTCTTATAGTCGGCCCCAATAATTAAAAACGTCATTGCAAAAGTATAATAGAAAAAACATTAAATAGTAGGCTAATCTATGGTTATTGGTGAGCGGATGTTTTACTAAGGGCAAATTTATTATATTACTCTTGGATATTACCAGTTTGGTGTCGTCATGTGCTTGTCTCACGAAACGTCACGTGTTCTCTTGATTTTCATTCCATATTTAATTTTGAACGAGATTGACTCGGACAATCGAGATAATCTCTAGCGTCTTTTTCAGAAGTTATTATATCTCTTCAGAGTAAGCTTTACGTCATATTAAAATAGAGATTAACTTTTACAAGTATGTGTATTTGACTACTTAGTGACTTTTCATTTTGGATATTTTCTTCTACTGACTTGAGTGTCGGAGTCCTTTCGGGGGATTAAAGCCCCGCCCTTGCAGGTACTTGCTTCAAGGTAGATTTCGGTGATCGGTCCAGTATCATCAGTTATGTTGTAATGGTAAAATATGAGAAGGTTAAAAGAGTATTAGAGGTTTGAATTCTTGTGGAGATGAGGTCTTGACATATTTTGTTGTCCTTTCAGGGGTCTTAGCTACGTGACGTAAAGGGGAGAATAGTTGCTTTTTGAACGTTTACTTTGAGTGTAAATTATGATTGCATCTAGATTCATATAAGGGTAAATAAGAGGGGAAGATCACCGAATTAGTTATGTGTAAGTTCAAAAATTTTAAAATAATAATAATAATAAAAAAGTATGTTTTCACTTATTTGTGGTTTTCTCTTTGTGTGGGTGTATTTTGCTATGTTTTTGGAACAATGCAAAAAAAGAAAATGCAAGTAGTGTATTTATCTCAGAAAAGAATAAAAGGATTTTGCTTGAGATTTCTTTTTAATATCTTGCAATAAAGGGGTCTTGTTCAAGGTTATCAATTTTGTTTCTGGGTCAAGACATGCTCCGTGCAATTTGTAGTTGTCATCGGAGCTTATTAATTCCATCGTCGGGAGGAGGCGCCTTCCATCAAGTAGGCGGCGAAATCTATTATGAAATGCTTGGATCTTCTTCACCATCAACATTTTCACAGATTTCGATGGGACCCAATTGAAGCAGTAGCTGAGACAAAGAGAGAGACGAACGTAATTGATAACCCAATAATTATCATAGCCTAGCAAGATTAATCTTTTTTGCCATTTAGCTAGTCTGCTAACGTTATAAATGACCCGGTTCGAAGGAATTAATTAAAATGGGTACCATTTAGATTTGTTTGCATACCATGCTAATGTTATAAATGACGGTTTCGAAGGAATTAATTAAAATGGGTACCATTTAGATTTGTTTATAGGTGGCTGTATATCTAATTGTAGTACTTGAAACCCCCCAAAAGTCTACAGCAATTCTAAACCGTCTTCGAGTATTTAGAGAGAAGTAGTCTTCCTCTTAAAGATTTTGAAGATACATGATAACTAAATATGGAGTTCAAATAACAAATAGTTAAATAGTATTTACAATTTTTATCATAAATAGAAAATATATGACAATATATAGTAACTGGCATAATATACTAGATCAGGCTTATTTATATATATATGGCAATATAAGGTAATTACTCAAATTGTGATTTTTAGAAGTTTTTTCACAAATGTTTATTTAGATCATGCCAAATAGAAAAAGATTTTGAAGGTAATTGAATGTGAAGTTTAGAATAACAAATGGTTAAATATCATTTACAATCTTTATCATAAATAGAGCATAATTTTTAATAATATATTTTATTGGGAAGATATATGGCAGTATGTGGTGGCAACTCAAATCGTGATTTTCAAAAAAAAAATTGAATTTCAAAAATTTGTTAAGTAACATTTATAATCATCGTCATAAATGAAACATAACTTTTAATAATGATATATTCTATTTTGAAATTAAATCTACATCTAAGAATGAGGGCACAAATCATATACTCGGGGATTTGGTAAGATACGATTTTGTTGTACAAATTATTTCACTGATTTGACGCTTTAAGAGGCTAAGTTACTTAATTTGTTTTGAATCGTTATAATTTATGATAGGAAGCTAATTTGATACATTTAGAGTTAGATAATTAGAGTTGTAAAGTCAAATGAATATTTCTCAAATTTCAAGAGTGCCAACACTCTTTGTCAAATCTCATAGATGTTAAATATAATTTATTTTTTAAAAAAATAATTGAATAAAGATTGTAAGTGACTCAATAGTACGTATGTTCAGTAATGCATAATCGTGAATGCATTGCTTGCGCGGGCTTGTAATTTAAGATAATTTAAATATATAATATTTCATTTAGTAATTTCAATTTGTTAATAAATAAATAAAATTATAGCACTAACTAGAAGATCTAATAAACAAATAACTAAAACTCAGGAAAACTTTAAAACTCATCAGCACAGGCACAGAAATACAATATGAACCCACCGTACGTCAACTTCAATTTAATATTTTACATGGAAGTGGAGTATCACCGCCCAGGGGACACGGCAGATGCAGGTGACACTTATAATGTACACTACAATGCAGTCAGAATCTTGGTACTGGCGAACGGCTGCATTCCGGCAAACTGGGTGTGGGGTGGGGTACTCTTGCAATCCTTCCTAACTAGTCCTCTCCTAGTACGTACTCGGTCTCTTCATCGTCGTCCTCGTTATTTTCAGCATATCTCCACCCATCTTCCACATTGTCACGATCCTCTTCTGTTTCTTCGCTATCTTCTTAACTGATATATCTCTTCTTTGACCGGCCATGGCTTTTTTGTCAGCAGCAGATGCAGCAACATTCATGTTGGCGGGCGACGCGGTTGAACCCTTACGTGCAACCTTTGTAGGAGGCAGCTTCAGATTTGCCTTGGATTTGCTTTGCTTCTGAACCTTACTGCTTCCACGTTTTCTTCCGGCGCGCGTAAGCATCGTGGTCACTGCCTTCATCCAAATCATTGTCAATATATATATAGCAGCAGATTGTGGGTTCTTGGCATTGTCCTAGCTCCAGCAAATGCCTAGGATGTTCTCTCCTTAGATGAAGGTTCAGCTTGTATTCATGGATGTAGGCCTTGTCACATCCTTCGTATGGACAGCTGTAAGGTCGGTCGCAGGACGATGCAGACCCATAAGCACTACTAGCTAGCAGACGCCGGCCTTTGAAGTTTTTGATACTTTCTCTGGAGGTTGGGCATACTTTTTGCACTAAAAAAAGTTGGGTGGAGTCACAACTCATTGATTAAATTTTTTAATCAATAATTTAATTCTTGAAATTCAATTATCTAAATACACTTCTAACGAGTTCGGAAATGACTTTTGTATTTACTTGTTTTTTTTATTAGTAAAAGATTGATTAACGTATTATTATGCTTAAATCATTTTTATTCAGATTTTATTGAGAAACTAATAAAATTCAAATTATAATTAACAAGCGTCACTCTTTGACAAGGTTCCTTCATTTGTTATTTTTTTATTTTTTCTACTATTATTGTCTAGATTATAAATAATTAAGAATGTGTCGCATGTTTTATGCATGCACAAATTAAAAAATACACTTGATTACTGGTACCAATTACTTTTTTAGATAATACTTTTATAGAAATAAGTTTGATATAGTGGCATAATTGATTTTAAAGTAATTTTATAGTTAATGTGAAAAATGACGAGTTTAAATTTTATAATTTTTATATTTTAAATAAAATATTCAAAAACTTATTCTAATTATTAAAATTTTATACCAAAAAAATACATTTCCTCAATATACTAATAGAATGAAATTATAGAAGAAATCAAACAAAGAGTAAAATTGAATATTTGGCAAACATCCCAATGAGCAAAAGGTGGTGTAAAATTATTTTGGATTTTGAGACGGAGAATTAAAATTTCTTTTAGAGATAGATTTTAGAGAGAATTTGTTTGTTTCTACATCATAGATAGAATTAGTGAGGAAAAAATTTTGTTTTTAAATGCCGTTCGAATCAAAGACGGAATCTCAAATTTTTCGTCTTTGATATCATTGAGGAAAAAATTAAGGTGGTGTTCTCTTTGTGTTTCATTTTTGAATTTTGAGTTTTGAATTTATTTTGAGTTTTGTGTTTTGAGTGTTTGTTTTGAGATTTCTGAAAATGCATTCTGTTTGTCATTCTGAGAAATTATTTCTCAAAATTGAAAATTGAAAACGCGTTTACTTTTAAATTTAAAAAAAACTATTTTATCATCAAATAAATTATTTTATTCACAAAATATTGTCTACTTAACCCAATTTTTAATTATTTTATTTGTGTGCAGTGTATATCTACTTGTTATTGATAATGTTTAAGAATCTATCTTAATAATAATAAGCTGCTTCAACATTAATGGCTATTTAAATTAAAAGAAAAATAAAATTAATTATTATTATTATTATTTAAAAAATTAAAACAAATATAAAGATGATAAAGTGTATTTTTATAACACTGTATTTTTAATTTTTAAATAATTTTAAAAAACATTGAAGGAGGCGGTGATGCAATCGCAACCGCCTCCTCTGCTCTTCCTCTTAAACCTAAAGAGGAAAAGCAGAAGATGAAGAGCAGAGGAGGCGATGGATCTAGCTAGAGGAGGAGGCGGCGGATCTGGCTGGAGAAAGCCGCGAATCTGGGCCAATCTGAGTTGCTAGAAGAGACGGTGGCTGGAGGACGAACAGCGGTTATGGCTGAGGACGAACGGTAGCGGTGGCTGAGGGCAAACGACGATCGTGGCTAGAGGGCGAACGACGGCCTTCCGAAAGGGTCGATCTGAGGCGATGGTGGCTGGAAGAGAACGAACGACCGTCGAAGAGGGTCGATCTGGGGCGATGATGGCTAGAAGAGAACGAACGGCGGCGATCCGAAGGGCTGATCTTGGTCGACGATGGTGTTTCACAGAGGAGAAGGAGAAGAGTAAAGATAATACAGAAGAAAGAGAGATAGAAGAGAATACAAAAGGGCAAAGTGAGGCGTTTTCTGTGTTTTGGGTTTGGCACCGTGGTTTTGGCTGAAAACGGCCAAAACGTATTTTTGGCGTTTTCAGTTTTGTGTGTAAAATTTTTTGGTGTTTTAAAAAATGTATTTTTGAAAATGAGTAAGTAAACGCATTTTGTAAGTTTTGAAAAATTGAAAACAGAAAACAGTCTGAAAACGACAAAGAGAACAGGCCCTAAGTCTTTGAGAGCTTATTCCGTCAAATACAAAATTAGAGATAATTTTTTTTTTTATTAGAGATGAAATAATTTTTTTAGAATATTCAAAGATGAAATTTTGAATATTCTAAAAAAATGATTATATGACAAGCAATTCGAGATTCAAATCAAACGAGAAAGGCATGAATGATTCTTTCCATTTTTCTTTCCTTCCCTTCTCTTCCCCCATATCCCCCCAATTAATTGTTTCTATATTTTATATTTAAATCCACTCAATTTCTCAATCTTTGCTAACAGATTAATTGCATTATCTTAGTTTAATTTTATTAAGAGAGTACTGCATTATATATATATGTATGTATGTATGAATTGAATACAATTCACAAAATTAATATGTTAATTTTTAATAGCATAAATAATTTATTATAATTACATATAATTAACAAAAAATTAGTTAGGTGTCAAATACACATGGAGGATAAATTTACTAATACATAATATGGAAACCATTTCTTTCTTATATATGCCCAATCGCAAACTTAATATATAATTTTTTAAAAATTAAAAATAAAATTATAATCATAATACTCATTCTATAAATAAAAAGATTTTTTTTTTACTTATTTTGTGATGAAAAATCTTTTTATCAATTTGAGTAATAGCCATTTCAGTCTCTCATAACAACAACCAAAGCAACTGTTATTCGGAAGGGACTCATATTTCTATTCCTTCACCTACCATTATCTTTGACCAAATGCCACTTAAATCTTTCATTTTTGGAATTTTAATCATCATCTCTCTCTCTCCCCCCTCCCCCCCCCCCCCCCCCCCCCCTCTCTCTCTCTCTCTCTCTCTCTCTTTCTCTCTCTATATATATATATATACTAATCCACCTCAATCTACAACTTCTCTCTGTCTCTTTTATCAATGGCAGAATATCCTTTTCGTTTCCAAACAATTCGTTCAGAAAGTGTTGTCGTAACTTTGACATGGACTTTGACATAGACGGTGGAAGACTAGTATTAGATGGCTGCTGTGAATTTATCCCCAATGAGAATGAAGTCATATCCTGTGCGGCTTGTGGTTCTCATCAGAACTTTCACCGCCAGGAGGAGATGTTTGCCATCGGCGAAATCTATTATGAAATTCCTGATCCTCTTCAACCACAACTATCTCCTCCACTGGTGACAGAGCAAAGGCGGGCGGAGCAACACTGAAGAGAAAAAAAAAAAAAAAAAAAAAGTTCACGGACGAGCAACGAGCCAAGATGAAGGGCAAACAGTAAGAAGGGACAAAGCAATCATCAAAAAATTTTGCCAAGAGATAAATCTAAAAGTTTACAACAAATCTAAAAGTTTTCCAGTCAGACCCTTATTAAGATTTTGAAAATATATGACAGCATATGGTAATTAAATATTAAGTTTAGAATAACAAATAGTTAAATATTATCTATAATATCTTTATAAATAAAATATAGTTTTTAATAATGACATATTCAATTTTAAAGATATATGACAGTACATGTAACATCCAGAAATTTTAAAAATAAATAATAATTATTAATATCAATGTTGAGATCATTATTAGGTATTTGGAGATTTAAGGAAAAAATAATAGTTTATGATGTTTTGAGAAAATAGGAAATTTTGGTAATTAATTAATTTATTTGAGTGTATTTATGAAAATAATAAAGGAAATTAATTAGGTGAAATTTTAGAATATTTGGGGTACAAGTGTAATAAGAGAAAAGAGAGTTTGGGGTGCAAGTGATATTTTTTGGAAGTTAGGGGGTGTAACGGCCAGCCTCCCAGAGCCTCCGCTAGTATAGATGATCCGTGAGATAATCATTACATAAATGATACAGAACAATAACACAACTACACTCTTACTAAAATCACAATCTTTTTATCATAGCACATCTCATAATCATCTTTACAAAACCATTCATCACTTGAGTTCACTTGGACTTACATAACATGCACTTGACTCAAAAACATAAAAGCATTACTCTGACCCAGACATATAACATCAGGATCTAATTTCGGGAGAACTCTACACCTACTATCGTGACTCGACGATCTGAACCCAACTCTATTGAACGCACCTGCAAACTTAGGACTCTCTTACCTGGAATGATGGAAAACAAACGTGAATCACAAGAGTCAGCAAACTCATGAAATAAAGGTAACTAGTTAAGGGTAGGACTCTTCCTCAACATCCTGTGCAACTTATGCGAATGCAACAACACATCATGTCATGATCAATACATATATCTTAGCTTAGAATGCATAACATAACATCAACTACACATAAAAGGTCCTTGGGACCCACATAAATCACACATTGACACCCAAGTCCCGCATACAAACTTGTTGCAGCCTAACATATGCCACCATATCATCATCCATAAAGACCCACATTTTCTTGACCTTGGTCGGCTTTTCCTGACATTCAACGTTTGGTTTTTCCTGTCATCATAATATGCCTTTTGCTGATAATCATAAGATGTATATAGCATGAGACCATCCAACCTTAGGTTCGGGATTCACACTTGGCTAACCTACTAGGTCCGTGCCCCGCAACCCGCCTATATCATCGCCTTGCACTTCCCGGCTAATCTATCAGACCTTCCATCGGGCTTTCCCCAACCTAATCTCTAAGGTCTTTCCTCGGGCTTCCCCCGAGCTAATCTCTAAGGTCTTTCCTCGAGCTTCTCTCGAGCTAATTTCTAAGGTCTTCCCTCGGGCTTCTCCCAAGTTAATTTCTAAGGTCTTCCCTCGGACTTACATCCTCATCATGCAATGCAACAAATAGTAAATGCAATGGCTTATGTAGTATCAGCATGATGACAAGGCCCTCATAAACCAAACATCAGGTCATGCTATGCCCACATAGGAATTCACACATGCGATATGCTCTAAATGCACTGGCTTACCTAGAGTACCCAAGTTGGCTCTTAGACCAACTATGTAAAGATCCAAAAAAAAAAAAACTAAATTAATTAAATTATATATATAATAATTAATTAAAACAAAAAAAAACAAACAAAAATATAAAAAGAAAAGGGGGAGGCACTCGGCAGCCCCCCCCCAAATCAGAAAATCTCTCTCTCTCTCTCTCTCTCTCTCTTTTATTTTCTCTTGATTTCCTCTCTGATTTTCTTCGATTCCAAGCGATCCGGCCGTTCGATCGTTAATCCGACTTCGCTTTCACCGTTAAAGTGCCCCCGATCTACAAGGAGGTAAGTGCTTTGGCTTCATCCTCTCTGTTTTGCTTGTTGTTTTCGTGAAATGAGGGTTGAGGCGCGATGGGGCTTGTTGGCCGAATGTTTGAGGTTAGATCTACGAAGATCCAACCGTTGGATTTTTGTGATTCTTGGATATGATGGTCGGTTTGCTTAAGAGGGTTGGGTGGCGGTCTTGGATCGCTGGAAATCGCCAGCCACGGTGGCCGGCGACGTTGGCAGTATTTTTTCTCTTTTTGGCCGAAACTTCGACTCTAGATCTACGAAGATCTAGCCGTCCGATCTTTCTCATTTTTGGGTATGTTGCTCTCCTTAGTGTTGCGCACCTCGGGGTAGTTTCTGATCGTCGAAAAAAATGGCCGGCGGCCGGTGAACGGCGACGGCCAGATTCGCCCCTATTTTCGGCCGAAAATTAAATCTCAGATCTAGTAAGATCTGACCGTCCGATGGGTTTCATTTTAATATATGTTGTTATTCGTGGCGAGGGCTTCGTATCGGTATATTGGTCGGCCATTTTTGGCCGGCCGGCGGCGGTCGCCGGCGGTGGCAGTGTGTTGGAAAGAAAAGAAAAGAAAAAAAAAGAAAGAAAAGAAAAGAAAAAGAAAGAAAATAAAAGAAAAGAAAGGAAAAAGAATAAAAGGAAATAAAAATAAAAAAAATAAATAAAATATAAGGAAAAAGGAAATGAGGGCTTTTGGGGTTGGGCATGTCGGGTTGGGTTTTGGCCTAGGATGGCGGGGCCCGATTGGGTTTTAGGATGGCCCAATGTGTTGGGCATGACTGACCCAGTTGTGGCAGCCCTTGGGCTAGCCCACTCGGCTTGTTCTCCCTTGTCGCTTGTCCGGGGACCTAGGATGACTTGGTTAGGTTGGTCCTACTCGGGATATCGATGTCAGTTTAATTTGGGTTCTCTTTAGGTCTCCTAGAATTGGCGATATGATTGGCGAGTCATTTTGTTGATCGGAGTCCTAAGGACGAAGCCCTATTAGACGACTCGAGGCCGAGTAAGACTGACCCCGAGTGCGTTCTAGGCTAGTCTATGATGATGACATGGGTTTATTTCGAATCCTGATTTCTGATAGATTCCTTTTATCTGAGGCTAGAATATTGCAATTTATTCCTTTTAAACCATTTATTAAATTATTAATTAATTATTAAGTTTTTAAGAAAAATTATCAATTTAGTTATAAATATATATATGTATGTATTTTTGATAAATGAGGAATTCAGATAAAAATATATTATTTACATTAAAAGAAAACTAGTTTATGGGTAAATATATATATATATATTATGATATTGCAGCCTATAAGTGGGTGTGTAGTTCAACTATACACTTACGCGTAGCAAGCAAAGCGAGACATGATGACGTAGTCGATGGCTTAGCTCGACGAATTCCATGAGGCCAGATTTGAATATTGCGCGGGCCAAGGTACCAAATAATCGATTCAGGGTGTTAGGCAATGGTTAGGATTTTCGGTAATTTCTTTACGTCGTTATTCTTGTTATCTAAATGTGACACCCCATTCTATTTATTGTAGGCTCAGATTCTCAGGATTTTGTTCGATCTTCTCCCCAGACTCGGACTTGAGTCATCGTTTCCCAGGCGAGTAGACAGGATATGTTATGTTTACCATATTTTTATGCACGTATATAAATTGTTCTATGCATAAATTGTAAATGATTTCTATATGCGAATCATAGAAAATATTCTCTTTTAAATGTTCTTAAATTGCATGAAATATTTTCATTCTACTGGGAGAGACATAAACAGAAAGATACCCTAACTGATTTCTTGTTTTGAAAATGTGAAATGTTGAATGATATGGTGTATTTTAGACACCACATGAAATGATAAATGATTATGACTTGTGCATAAATTAGGGTATCATTTGCATTATTATTAGAGGACTATCTAGTAAATTCCCTAGTGACTCACAGCAGGAAAAGATCATGGTACTGTGAGGCTTGGCATGCCAAGGCCATGAGAGACACGGATAGTATGTTTCAGCACTGCTGTCACGTGGGCCTTTATGATGATATTGTGTGATGATGATATATGTGCCGATATATATACTTGTGTGCACGTGTATATAGGCGTTAGGCCAGTTTCTACTAGTGTGTCCTCAGAATCAGTGCATGCATCTCATACAAAAGTATAGGGGACTTAGGTGGTTAGGGAACAACTTATGGGGGTTGTCTTTAGGCATCTATTTTTCCTACACTATGTTTTCCTTTGAAATCTCAAATTATTTAAACTTATGGTTCATATTTCCACTGTTTATACTATTATTATGTTTTTATACTCATGATGATCATCCTAGCATTTTATTGTATACTCTCCTAGTGGGCATGACATACCTTATACTCGCGAGTCCACAAGACTCACCTCGTTTTATTAAAAATATTTTCAGGGAATTCTCCTTTTGATTATTGGTCCAGCAGATCTTCTAGTATGATATCATACCCTCTTTTGATTCCGGATGTATTATAGGATGCTCTGTGGAGACATACACGTGTTGTAAAGTCTGATGTTTTGTCTTTATTTTTGTTGGCACATAATTGTACCAAGGGCCCGAGATACGGGATCGAGTATGTATTATTGACAGCAGTGTGATAGATATTCTTATTTTGTACAGCTGCTGTATATGAAATATTGAGATATTATGTTAGAAGGTGAATTGGTATTTTATTCATGTTCTATATCTTGTCAGTAATATTGTTTTATTCAAATCGAGCTAGAGAAGAGGCTTACTAGTCCATTTTGGGGCCGCTGGGCCTAGGGATTAGTGCCGGTCATGACATACCAGATTTCGGGTCGTGACAAACTAGGTCATGCAATTGCTCACACATCTCGTCACATACAAAGCATGTCGCCCAATTGAATGCAACCCAATTCCCTACAGCACACACATCATGCTATGCACAAGCCAATGCAGGAATCTGGTAATACCAGCTCTTCTGGCCCATCTAACGCTTATCGTAACAACTGATGACTGGTGCCCATACATCCAGCCATCAACTGTCACGACCCACGGTCGACAGTGAGTGAATTTGTACCTCATACCCTTAGACACACTTACTGACAACATCAAACTTATACACTTCCAACTTAACATTTATTAAGCTACTCCCATGACATCTCATGCACTCGTAACATAACCATTAATATACCATTCCTGCTCTTATTCCTTCTAATTTTCATAAAACCATCTCAACATGCAAAATAGACTCTTAACATATTTCCATAATCTAAACCATATCATTTTCTAAGAACCTAGCCCCAACTGGTTTGACATCATTTCCAAGGGAAGCAAAGCGATACAAGACCCCGTGACGGACATAAGAAATGACATCAATGAATCATTTACTTAGCTTATTTAATCACCAATAGATTCATTATTAGCATATAAGACATAAGATAGCGGCCACGCAGATTTGCATTATTAATGCGTGGAACTGAGTCACGGTGAAGGGGGTTTAAAATATGAAAAATAACGAAGACTCTCGTAGGAAATGAAGAACATGAGGAAAGGGTTAGGAGCTTGCTTGCAAATAATCGATCCTAGTTTTTCTCGCATCCCCGCTGTGAAGTAAAACGTTTTATAAGAAAATGAGATTATGGACCTTAATAATCAGATCTGGTCGTGTAAAATATATAATCTGACTGTGAAAAATATATAATCTAAACATATAATATTTTTAATAATTTTACTCACTTATCTAAATATTTTAAATACCAAATAATTCTCAAAATCTCCTTAATTTCTCTCATTTTCCCTTCTTCCATTTATCCCCTTTTCTCTTCTTCCTTGAGCTGCTGGCTGCGCACATCTTCTCCATCTGATTTTCTCCAATTTCATGGCTTTAGAATGGCCAAAATTGGCCTTAAATAGCAAAAACGAAGAAGACTTGGCAGCTAAGGTGGGAGGAGCTCCTAGCGCACGCCACGTGGCGCCACCGCCTTGGGCTGAAACGACGTCGTTTCGGCCCTCCCCTTTGGAGGAAAATTCAGCCATTTTTCGCGCGTATGCAGCCCCCCACGCGGAATCGAACCCTAGACCACCCGCATGCCTCCTCGCACGCTTACCGCCTGATCTAACTGCCTTCGTCAACCATATTGTGCGCGCGGTTAAATTTAAAGTAACCCGCGCACCTCTTTATCGAATTACACCAACACCCCAAACTTTCTGGAAACCCCACTTTTACCCTGAACTATAATTTTCACTTATTTCACATCCACCCCCATAATTTCTAGAAATCTCTCAATTTAATTTATTTTAATATTTTCTTATTTTCATAAATGTTCTCAAATAAAATAATTAATTACCTTCATTTCCTATTTCTTCAAAATAATATAAATTAATATTTTCTCTAAAATCTCCAAATATTCTAAAATATCCTCAAATACTGAAATTAATAATTATTACTTATCTCCAAATTTTGGGATATTACAGGGGGTCTAAATATAATTTTCAGGATTTGCCACAGGGGCACTTTAAAAGTAATGTGGTGCATATATATGTTAAAAGTGCGGCTAGGGCAGATGGTTACATGCATGGGGGATCAAGGGGGTGGTGCTAGTTCGAGTCGCTGGAAGAGCACGGGGCTGGGAGAAAAGCTAATTTTTAATCAGCAAGCCCAGCCCCAAAACAACGTCGTTTTGGGGTAAGGCGGTGGCAACCTTGCGCGACTGCTGGCGCGCGTTGGGCCCTCCGCTTGCCTTGGCCGCTAAGCTTCATTTTTGCTTCATTCATTTTTAAGGCTGATTTCGGCCATTTCGCGAGCAGAAAACGGAGAGGAAATAAAGGGAAGAAGAAGCAGCGTGCAGAGGCGAATTTGTGGGAGAAAATTTAAGAGTAATCAGGGTTTAATCGCGATTTAATTAGCCAAGTAAGTAAAAAAATATGTAATAATTATTCAGTACGGTCGAAATTTCATTTTGGGTCATATTTTGTTAATTTTTGGAGTTTATGTTAATTTGTAGCGTGTATTATTTTGGTGGTGTTTAAGCGTAAAAACGCCGTAAACAGCTAATTAGAGGCAATCTCTCTTTTACCTTTGCGATCTCCTTTTATTTTATGAACCCCTCACCTTTCCTTAACTCGTTTTGGTGTCGTGTATTAATTATATAAATTGAGGATGTTATTGCCATGATTTAATTTAAATTAAATATGAGTTTCGTTGGGGTTTTATTTGCAGTGTGCTTACGTGGGTAAAAATTATTAAAAGTGGTATATGTTTAAGGATGTTATACGGCTAAATTATTTATATTACATGGTTATATTTACTTAATGGAAGTTACGATTTTATTTATTGTCAGGAAATGTATTACTTCGCAGCGAGAGTGCAAGAAAAGCAAGAAATGACCGTGTAAAGGCAAGCTCTGAACCTTCTTCTTATGTTCTTTAATTCCCGTGAGAGACTCCGTGGTTTCTTATATTTTATCCCCTCCCTGACTCTAATTCGGCGCCTAACATTATTTATTGAATTATTATTCATTTGTTTTAATTTAAATTAAATCTGGAACTTCTAGAATTTTATTTGTGTGCCTACGGGGGTTTGTACCACCCCCACTCTTTTCTGAATGATATTGAACCCAGTTTAGGGATTAGGTTTTTAGTGGTATGGGTTATTTATGGATTTCTTGGGTTTATTTATGGTTCGGCTAGGGCTATCGAGCAGTGGGGCAGTGGTCAGCTATCTGGTGACGTTAAAGTAGACTATCGTACGACCCTGATATGGACCGTCGAACAGACACTCCTAGTCACTAACCATTGACCGGGGCCGGACACAGCTGATTACCTCTGTTAGTATGTGATTTATTGCATGATTTGATATGTTGTATTACCTTTCATGGTTTGATATGCATATGGATACGGGATGCATGTGGGGTATTTATTTATTGAGTATGCTTGACCACGGACATACTAGTTTGACTAGTTTGCATCTGGCATGGGCATATGCATCGCGTGTGGTTTACTATGTGGGCGGAGCATGGCTTAATGCTTGTATGTATAGGCGCCAGTGTATCACGTTGATGTTCACTATGCCATTGCATTTTAATGTGCATTGCATGATTATCGACAGTTCACATATCTCGGACGGGAAGACCATTCCGAGAGAGCCTACAACTCGGTTATTCAGAGGTTCGGGTGTCGGGAGGACCGAACGTAAGCATTCGAGTGACGGGAGCACCGACCCAGGACGGCGCGTACAGGTTTGTTGGAAATATTTGTTGCCTTTCAGGGTAGCGACATGTTGGTATGGGACTTGGGTGCCGTGTGTCTTGTGTGGGCCCTAAGGACCAATACGTGCTTTGTTTACGCTTTTATACTGTGATATGCGTCTCATAACTTATGTGTGCTTAAGGGTTGGTCTTTTGGGGAGAGTTTATTGGATATGCTTAGCCTTCCACCTTTCTTTCTTTATGCTTGTTGAGTTTCTCAACTCACTTTGCTTTTCATTATTCCAAGTAATGGCAGTGTGGGCCATGGGCAAGAGAATCAACTTTTAGCGATAGAGTCGATATAGTGTATAGGCAGTCCCATAAGTCCATGTCAATTCTGATGTCTGAGTAGGATTTACTCTATTATTTTTTACTATGTCAGGTCATTTCTCGTGTCTCTTGTATATTGACACAGGTGTTTGTTTGTATTTGTTTATCATGTGACTGTTGTGCTAGCGAAGTACCCGTAGTGTATGCATGTGTGTGACTTAGCTTCTGCTGTATTAATTCTTATGTATGCATGCTAGGGCAATTCATGTCTTATAATTCATTCTTTCTCTTTCCGTAGGCGCTCTCGTTCGAATAGTTTGGATAGTTTGAATATCCGGACGAGAGTGCTTATAGTATATGATAATTGTCATATATCATACACTTATCTAAATATATGATAGTAGAATATGATTAGTGAAGTCGTGATTTTTAAAAGTTTTTTTATCAATATTTATCTAAATATCAAATAGAAGAAGATTTTGAAGATATATGACATTAAATGGTAACTAAGTATGATGTTCAGAATAACAAATGATTAAATAATATTTACAATCTTTCTCATAAACAAAACACAACTTTTAATAATGATACATTTTATTGTGAAATTAAATCTAAGGTTTAGAAATAAGAGCACAAATCATTACTCCGCGAGTTTGGTGACATAACAACTTTGTTGTACAAAATATTTATTGATTTGACACATTATGGTGATATATTGTTACTTTATTTCCATCGATTCAATTTATGATAAAAAATTAATTTAATATATTTAAAATCAAATAATTAGAGTTATAAACTTAGATAAATATTTCTGTCACTTCTCAAAGGTTAAGAATGCGTTCATCTCTTAGTCAAATTTCATAAATGTTAAATATAATTTAATTTTTTAAAAAATAATTGAATAAGGATTATAAGTGACTCAATAGTGAGTTTAGTGATGCATAATCACGTAAGCATTGCGTGCGCCTAGACATGTAATTTAAGATAATTTAAACATATAACATTTCATTTAATAATTTCAATTTGTTAATAAATAAAATGATAGCACTAAAAGATCTAATAAACAAATAACTAAAACTTTAAAATTTTACAATTCATCAACACAGGCAGGGTCTGAACTTTCAGTTTCAGCGCTACAAAAACAATGTAATCCCACCACCGTCCACTTCAATTTATATTTTACTTGGAAGTGGAGGATCACCGCTCCCCCGGGGGGGGGGGGGGGGGGGGGGGGGTGGCGAAGCTGAGTTTCACTCTGAAAATTTTTTCTAGCTGCCCAAGTTTTCCACACTTAACTACAAAGCAGTCAAAATCTTGGTACTGGCAAACGGCAGCATTCCGGCAGATATTAAGGCACGTACAAAATGAGGCCCAAACTGGCGTGGGGTGGGGTACTCTTTGCAATCCGTCCTGTCCTGTCTAGTCCTAGTCCTCGTACTCGGTCTCTTCATTGTCGTCCTCGTTATTTTTAGCATATGGACCCATTCTCCACATTGCCACGATCCTCTTCTATTTCTTCGCTATCTTTTTCATATCTCTTCTTTGACCGGCCATAGCTTTTTTGCAGCAGCGGCATTCATGTTAGCGGGCGACATGGTTGAACCCTTAGTGCAACCTTTGTAGGAGGCAGCTTCAGATTTGGCTTGGACTTATAAAACCCAGGTCCTTAAACTTTTGAGTGAATTCCTATCATTTGGCAAAACTCTTTGAGACTAATCGCTCCATTTTGGTTCGCCACCCACAACATTAAGCAAACTCCTGCATCTTGGCCCCCTGCTCGTCCGTAGTAAACTTTGTATTTTCTTATTGTATGCAGTTTATTGTTGTTAACAGAATTTCCATCGCTTGGAGGAGGTGCCTACGGAGGTCTTTGAGATGGCTGTGATCCTTGAAACAGATCATGCCAGTGAGATTGGTCTCTGCGATAATAGGCACCTCCTTAGAGCGGTGAAAATTCCATTGACAACAAGAAGCTGAACAGAATAAGAAAAAAACAAAGTTCACGAGCCAAGATGCAGGAGTTCGCTCAACATAGTGATTGGCGAACAACCAAAAGGAAGTGAGTAGTCATCAAGGAATTTTGCCGAGAGACAAAAATTCACTCAAAAGCTTACAAGACTTGGGTCAAGAACAACAAGAGTACGTAGAAAAATAGCGGATGATGACCTAATATTTTTCGATGGCTACTCGCTCTCTTTTGCTTGTTCGCTCAACAATATAGGTGGCGAACAAGCAAAAAAGAGCGAGCAACCAAAAAATATTAGGACATCACGCGCTATTTCTCTACGCACCCTTGTTGTTCTTGACCCAAGTCTTGTAAGCTTTTGGGTGAATTCCTATCTCTTGACAAAACTCCTTGATGACTACTCGATCCCTTTCAGTTGTTTCTGCCCACTACGAACTCTTACATCTTGGCCCACTGCTCGTTTGTGAATTTTGTCTTTTTGCTCTTTGGTGTTGCTCTGCCTGCCTCCACCGATATGATCCCTGAAGATTGGTCTTCAGGGATAGGCATCTCCTCCGAGCGGTGAAAATTCCGATGACAACTACAAAATGATTTGGAAGACAAAGTTCACGGATACATTAATGTTCAAACATTTTATATTTATTTTCCATGAGGACACTGGATACACGGAAAGAAACCAGAAAAGAAAGCAGTAGTGGCATAATAGATTTACAGTCTAGAAGAGGCTTAGGACTTAGGTAGAGTCATAACCAAACAAAGCAGCTAGACTGCTACTTGACTATTTGTTTCTTTCCATATCATTAACCTCGCAGTCTGATGCAGTGCATACTTTCAGGCAAGAGTAATTGGGCAAGCATACATTTATACACTGTATCCACTGTTAAGTTGGCTAAAGAATGCTTGAATGAAATGAACTATGTAATCCTTCCTTATATCACTTTCTATTTTCATATTCTACTCCTCGCATATCTAACAGAATCTTCCACCAACAAAACCATTGAGTGCCTTGGTTAAATACTAAAATTCCTGAGAACTAAATCACAACCAAAACAGCAAGTACAATTCCATATAGGCATTTACAGGTAAGGGAGAGCAGAAGTTATGTTAAACCGAACTAACCCAAGAAAACCAACCAAACTTGTAAGTTCAGTTCGGTTATTTTCTTCCAATGGTTCGGTTCGATTCTGTGATCGTTTTGAGAAGTTTAGTTTTTGATTTAATTTTTTATTTAAAATAACAAAACTAACCCAACCGACCAAAACGACATCGTTTTGGGTGTAGAATAAAATAAATGTACACAGAACTCTCCGGCGACCCCTCGCTCCCTCCGACGCCGACACCGACGCCACCAAGCCCAAATCTCCGGATTTAGAAAAAGAAAGGACCGATGGTATAAGACACAAACCTTAAATCAGAGAAACAACAAGCTGACCAACCCAGATCTCTTTATCAGCACGTATATATAAACATTAAGATAGCAATATCGCGGCTGAATAGAGGGAAGCACAAGAAATTTACCTCGACTTTGGAGAGTTTCCCTTCGTCGAATACTTTGAAAAGGGCCAACACCCCGCTGGGGTTTCGAATAACACAAGCATCTTGAAATCAACAGAACACACCTGAAACAAACTTGTATTCTGAATCACCCAGTCGAGCACAAAATCATTACTTAAATCACTCCCCTACCCCGTCATAACACTGATCATACGATACAAAGTCCAGATCAAACACTCCGGGGTTAAAATCAACAGAAAGAAATCGGTCTCTTTGAACCTAACCAGTGTGTCTAAATATAGATATACATGCATACATACATGGAGATAGAGAAAGAGATTACGGTTTGGCAGATGAGAGCATTCTTTAAAGTAAAAGAAGGCTACAAAGAAGATTCAGTGAAAAATCCCTAAAGATTGCTTACCTCGTTCTTCGCTGAGGGAGAGGCCAAGAGAAGGAGGAGAGTGAGGGGGTGTCTAGGGTTTAAGAAACGAGAGGGTGGATTGTGAGGCATTATATAGAACGTATTTTTATTTATAATATTTGAATATATTTCTTAATTAATAAAAAATTTTTAAATATAATATATTAATACCAACAAATAAAAATATTAATATATTAAAAACAGATATGTTAAATGGAAGGGGAAATATTATTGGTATATCTTTGTGTATATTTTGGGTTACATAAATGTGTATTAATGATAAAAATGTCCCTTACGAGGCACATGAAACGTGTGAGATGCATAAAAATGAAGAATATTTTGATCATAATATTTTTTTATATATCTCAAAATATACAAAAATAATGTATATGTAACATGAGTTAAATGGAAGATAGGCAACTATTATGTTGCCCACAGTTGGAAAACATAATAGTTGTTCAACTTTAAGAGGGTGGTGGGCCCATGCATGTGGGGCCCACTCCACATGGAAGATATTCATTTAAGTTTCTTCATCTGCGTGCTTAGTCATGATCATCTCCACACTAATTAATTTATGTTCAACTACGAAAGCCGCACTGCTCGCTGGATAGTTTAAAACATTTTTATATTTAGAGAAACAAAAAAAAAGAAAGGGGAGACAGAGAGCTGGGTATTCTTGATTTTTTTATATTTTTTATTAATTACATTATCTTAGATTTTATTAAGAGAGTATTGCATTATATATCTTCTGGTAAATTTAATATAAACTCATAGAAGGGAGATAACAAGGTAAAATGATGGATTTATTTTATATTTTAGTAGTATTTGTTAATTAAAATATAAATATGATATGAAAAGTATTTTAAATTTTTATTATTTTTAATATATTTATTAAATTTATTTAACGATTCTTAAAAAAAAATTCATGTGATTTTTTATTTAATATTTTTTAGATATGTTTATCTTTTTTCAAATATATTTATATTTTTTTCTCTTAAGATAAGCATATTTTGAACATTACAAATAAAAAAAAATTATACATATATCTTTTAATACATTCAAAAAAAATAAAAAATAATTTGATAAAAAACTTAAAATATTTTACAATTTTTTTTTATCATTCTATATTTTAATTCAAAAAATATTTTAATATTATTTTGTTTATTTTAACAAATACTACCTTACAAAATAAGTTAACAATAGGGGGTTCAATATAATTTTTCAAAATAGAGAGATGAAGCTTGTAATTATAAAGCATTTGGGCATATTTTTTCAGGATTAATTATACTAATAATTACTCAATTTTGCATTCTCTTATTGTTTGGTTACTGAACTTTAAAATGTTACCTATTAACCATTAATATTTCAAAACTGTTATTGTTTAGTCACTGAACTTTAAAATATTACCTATTAATCACTAATATTTAAAAATTATTTCTCATCCGTCACTCATTAGTCATTAAACTTTAAGTTCACGAATGACGGATGAAAATAGTTTTGAAATATTAGTGATCAGTAGGTAACATTTTAAATCTCGGTGATTAAACAGTAACAATTTTAAAATATTAATGATTAAACAGTAATATTTTAAAGTTCAATAATCAAATAGTAACAAAATATAAAATTTAATGATTATTAGTATAATTAACCCTATTTTCCCATAATTTAAGTAATAGTCGCTAAAATGCTCATGATAGTAAATCACACCAAAGATTATAAAATTTTGGTGCATTTTCTCTTCTAGTTACTAAATTTTAATTTTTGTAATGTGATAATAAATATTTGTAATTTCTTTCTTTCTTTTTTTTCCCAAGATCAGTTAGAATTTTGTCATCACAGCAATTGGAATTTATTTTTGTTAGGATTCAATCTCTTTTTATTTATTTGTTAAATTTTACTAATAAAAACTAATGTGATATACAATAATATTAACCCTAAAATTACTTGATGTTAAAATTTGAATTCCGCAATCAACTTATTTTAAAGGTTATTTTAATGTAAATCATATCAGTTTTTGTTAATAAAATTAAAAAATGAATTTTAGCAAATATCAAAATTTAGTGACTTTAATAATAAAAACTAACATATGACAAAATAATTTGTTTATAAAATATAAAATTTATAAATTAATAATATAATTTATCTACATTGATTTTTCCTCGATACGAATATGATGACGGAGAGAGACGGTAAACAGAAAAACAACAGAAGTGAAAGACTGAAAGTTCCAGCAAATGAGGAAGAAAATAACTGAAGAAGATGGGAGTAGCAGCCGGCCGCCCGACGTGCGTTGGGAGGAGGATGAGCTCTCAGTTTCACAACGATTCGATGGCCCCCCACCAGATCATCTAGGCTTAGTTTGGCTACATTTTTTTTTAATAGCGTTTAAACTGATTAATGTTTAAGTTGTGTAATAGTGTTAAATCTAAGTAGTGTTTAATCTGATAATATGTTTGGATAAATATGCTTTTAAGCTATTAGTATAAAATTATGTGTTTGGTTTGTAAAACATGATAAACTGTTAGAACTTGACAAAAAGACTAAAATTGACATGACATTGAATAATGCAAATAAAATTAAAAAATATATATATATTTTTAAAAAAATTGTAATTGATGTCCAATTGTTGAAATACTTACAATTACATGTTAATAAATTATAAAATAATTTTAAAAATATATAATTTTTTTACTTTATGTATAAATTTAAATTTAATTCATAAAAATATTCAATATATATGTTGAAATATTATATAAAATTATTTATTTATTTTTATCAATACATCAAATTATTGAAATTGGAATAGGGCAATTCGGAAGCAGAAAGAGCCAGTATCAGACGCGACAAATGAGAGATCCCGAGCGGCGACAACCAGGAGGCGGCGATGGCAGCTTGCGGCACTGGAGGCAGCGATAGGCGGAGATGGCAGCGATGGGCGGCGCTGGGCAACGATGGGTGACGATAGCAGCGCTGGGCAGTGATGGGTGACGATGGCAGCTTGCGACGGCGCTGAGCAGCGATGGGCGACGATGGCAGCTTGCAGCGGCACTGGGCAACGATGAGTGGCGATGGCAGCTATGGGCGGCGGTGGCGACCGTTGTGGGAGGAGATCCGGCAATGGAGGAGGCACATATGCTGTGGGAGAAGAGAGCTTCGTTGAAGGAGAATAGGATATTGAAATTGAAATAGGGCAAAATAGTCATTTCCTCGGTCAACTCCATAAGCTCTCATAAGTTTTTCTGCAAAAGTTGCTATCCCAAAGCTTTCTTTAAACGCTAATACAAAAGCGTTTAAGCTGTAGAGCTTTGAAGTTCTTGATAAATCCAAACAAGTAACTAAATAAGTTTTATAGCTTAAACGTTGTACTAATAGCTTATAAACGGTCAAATCGCATTGCCAAACGAAGCCCTAGGCTGAGATTGGATTGGGTTGGATATGATGGAGAGGCCTAGTGATCAGACTTTGGTTGTGCCCAGCCTACAAGCTTGCTCTGTTGGCTGCTGCTTTGCAACCCCCCCGGCACCACTTGCCCCGCTACAGTAGGGGCGGCGTTCTTAATGACTTGATTTGTAGAAAAGCCACCTGTACCTATCCAAGTAAAAAGTGAAACCAGATAACGTAGCAGCAATGGTAATTAAGATGAGTCGCTCTACAAGGCCCGACGGGCCTACAGAGCGGCTTACAGAGAGAGGGCAAAATGAAGATTTTGCCCCCGCCCGCTTTGCAAATTTGCAAAGCGGGCCACTGCCCCCCCATCGCTTTGCGTCTCCCCTGCCTGCCATGGTTGCCCCTCGCCTCTCCGCCGCAGTCGCCCGGCCTCGCCACTATCACCGACAGTCGCTGCATCGACTGTCAGCGAGGCGAGGAGACGGAGGCAGCGAGGTCGGGTGACTACGGCGAGGCGCAACGGAGAGGCGAGCGGCGACCATGGTAGGCAGGGGAAGCGCAGAGCAGAGGGGGAATCCATGGGAGAGGGAAGGAGAGAGCAGAGCGTGGGGGCAAAATGGTCTTTTTGCCCCCTTTCGATAAGCCCGTCGGGCTTTCTAGCATTTTCCAATTAAGATTAACTGTCAGACTCACCTGCCACCTGATACTAATGTGACAATAATGTGGATGATGGGTGGTGGTGATATGCTGAAAATAATGAGGAGGCGACCAAGAGATCGAGTACGAGCACTTTGCAGTGCATGAGATTTTGGTGTTAATTTATTGAGTTGGAAGTTTAATTTTTATTTTATGTAAATATTAAAGGTTGAATCTATAATTTATAGAAAAATGCTATTTGTACAGAAACATCTTTACAGAATATTTACAAGAGTAATATATCGTATTATATCGCGATATTTTGACATCAAAATATCGTGATATTTCACGATATATTGATCCTTGTTCATCCCCTTCTCCCTCTTCCCCCTCCCTCACCATTGCAACCTCACATGCTGTTATTCTTCGCCTTCGCCTGCTTTCGCTGCCACCTCACCTCGCCACTGCAATCTCGGCCGCCTTGCCTCGTCGCCTCTGCAGCCTCATTGCGTTGCCTCGCCTTGTCGCTGCCGTTGCCGTTTGCCGTTGTCGTCACTGGGGTCGACGGTGTGAGAGGGAGAGCAGGAGAGAGACATAGGGAGAAAGAGATACTATTAGGTATTTGGGTAATTAATTATAGGGGCAAAATGATTATTTTGATTGCCCTATAAATGTTTTGTAACACATGTTGTGTACAAATAGACCTAATTTATTAATTGAAAGTATGAATACTAAAAGTGGCACAGACGATTATCACAAGTGATCGAGTACGAGGACTGTACATTATAAGTATCTCCCGCTTCTGCTGTGTCTCCTGGGCGGTGATCCTCACTTCCAAATAAAATATTAAATTGAAGTTGATGCGGGGGATGGAGTGCAATTTTATTCACCCCCTTTAACGGGGGTGAACATGACCCCCAAAGGATTGGGGGTCATGTTCACCCCGTTAAAAAGGGTCATGTTCACCCCAGGGGTCACATTGTATTTGAGGCGTTGAACCTGGGAGTTCAGACTCTGCTTGTGCTGATGAGTTTTAAAATCTAAAATCAGCTAAATAAATTGTTTAATCACAAAATGCAGAATTGGATTTTCAATATTTTCATTTTTATTAATTTTGAGATTTTGAAAAATACGATTAATTTTTTTATCTTTTTTTTAACATATATTCTCAATCTTTTTTTTTGAATTTGAAATTGGTTTTCTGCACTATTTGAGTGCATTTGTCAATTTTGTATAAAAAATTAGAGATTTTTGTATCATCAGAGACAGAACACTGAGAATAGCACTTTAGTTTTCCACAACTAAATTAGTTTGGGACATAAATAAATTCCTACCTAAATCTCAATCATGGCCAAAACTAATCCAATTAAATTGTAGTGGGCATAATATAGAAATGAAGAACATTTCTTAGTTAAAAAATAAGTTAACAATAGGGGGATTCAATAGAATTTTTCAAAATAGAGAGGCGAATCTTGTAATTATAAAGCCTTATAATCCAGCCCTCTCGTTTCATAAACCCTAGACCCCCCCCTCAGTCCCAGTCTCACTCTTACTCTCACTCTTCTCTGGATCGGCCTCTCCCTCAGCGACGAACGAGGTAAGCAATCTTTAGGGTTTTTTCACTGAATCTTCTTTGTAGCCTTCTTTTACTTTAAAGAATGCTCTCATCTCCCAAACCGTAATCTCTTTCTCCATCTCCATGTATGTATGCATGTATATCTATATTTAGACACATTGGTTAGGTTCAAAGAGACATGATTTCTTTCTGTTGATTTTAACCCCGGAGTGTTTGATGTGGACTTTGTATCGTATGATCTGTAGACTTTTTATGGCTTCCTCCCATATCCCACATCGGTTGGGCAGTGGGAGGGAGATCCTCCTTCACCTTATTTAATGCCCCCTTCCCCTTTGTTAAATGTATCCCAACAAGTTTGCATTTATTGCATTTGTACCCCCTCAGCCATATTGGTCGAACCTCGTTAATTCTCTGGTGTTCTGTTTATGTTTATATTCAATAGTTTTTATCGGGTATTATTTTGGTGCTTTTGATTTTGGGGAAAATTGCCCGATTTTCCCAACAATTGGTATCAGAGCCCAAGGTTCTTAGTATGCTCTGTGGTTGCAGTTGAGTCTGATCTTCCACATCAGAAAAGATTCCTTTTTTTGGCCAAGTTTTTCTTAGTATGCTCTGTGGTTGCAGTTGTGTCTGATCTTCCACATCAGAAAAGATTTTCTTGGATTGTTTCCGCTTTGATAACTATTGAATATAGAAGATGGCAGAGATGGCAGGCGAAAAGAATTCAGAACAATCCACATCGGGAGTTTCTTCTTCGTCCACTTGGGCGAGGAATCTGGCGAATACAAGAATTGCAGTGGAGGTGTTTGATGGCTCGGGTCATTTCGGCATGTGGCAATGCGAGGTTCTAGACGCTCTTTTCCAGCAAGGTCTAGACATCGCCATTGAAGAAAAGAAACCAGAAGATGTTGAAGAAAAAGATTGGAAGACCATCAATCGATTGGCGTGTGGTACAATTCGATCATGCCTGTCCAGAGAGCAGAAGTATGCATTCTCGAAGGAAAATTCTGCCGGTATACTATGGAAGGCATTGGAGGAGAAATTTTTGAAGAAAAGCGGTCAGAATAAGCTCTACATGAAAAAGAGATTGTTCCGCTTTACTTATGTTCCTGGTACCACAATAAATGATCATATCACTACCTTTAATCAGTTGGTAGCTGATTTGATGAATTTAGATGAAACGTTCAAAGATGAGGATTTGGCTTTGATGCTGTTAGGATCCCTTCCCGAGGAGTTTGAATTTCTTGAGACGACTCTACTTCACGGGAAGGTTCAGGTATCTCTTAGTGAAGTTTGTGCTGCTTTGTATAGTTATGAGTTGAGAAAGAAAGATAAAAAGGAAACAACGCATGACGCAGCAGAAGCATTGATTGTAAGAGGCCGTTTGCAAAGCCAGAAGAAAGGAAGGAGAGGGAGGTCTAGTTCGAAACCCAGACCGAACAAAGATGAATGTGCCTTTTGTCGGGAGAAAGGCCACTGGAAGAAGGACTGCCCAAAGTTAAAAGCTAAGGGCAAATCTGACAAAGGGAAAGCCGTCTCAAATATTGCTGAAGTTAATGATGAGGATTCAGACCTTTCATTAGTTCTTACGTCTTCAACAAGCTATTCTGGAGCTTGGCTTTTGGATTCGGGTTGCAGCCACCATATGTGTCCTAATCGGAATTGGTTCTTTGACTTTCAAGAACTTGATGGAGGAGTTGTTTACACAGCAAACAACACACCTTGTGAAACAAACGGAGTTAGCACAATCCATTTGAGGAATCATGATGAATCAACCAGAATACTGACAGATGTAAGATATGTGTCGAGTTTGACAAAGAATCTCATTTCTGTGGGAACATTGGAGTCCAAGGGATTGAAGGTAACTGCAGAAAATGGAGTTATGAAAGTGTTCTCTGGCGCACTTGTAATATTGAAAGGTATACGAAAGAAGAATAACTTGTATTACTATCAGGGTAATGCAGCTATTGGGACAACAGCAGCAATAGCTTCAGATGATGACAGGGATACAGAAGTAACCAAACTGTGGCATATGCGTTTGGGACATGCAGGTGAAAAATCTTTGCGAATTTTAGCCAAGCAAGGATTATTGGAAGGCGTCAAGACCTGCAAATTAGACTTCTGTGAGCACTGTATCAAAGGGAAGCAGACGAGAGTGAAGTTTGGCACTGCAATCCATGATACTAAGGGTATTCTGGATTACGTTCACTCAGATGTGTGGGGACCATCCAAGACAGCATCTATGGGAGGTAAACACTACTATGTAACCTTTGTTGATGATTATTCCCGAAGAGTATGGGTGTATTCTTTGAAGAAAAAGGATGAAGTGTTGGGATGTTTCCTTAAATGGAAAAATATGGTGGAAACTCAGACTGGCAGAAGGATCAAACGACTCAGAACAGATAATGGTGGTGAGTATAGAAATGATCCATTTGATAAGGTCTGTCAAGATGAAGGTATTGTTCGACACTTTACAGTTAGAGATACACCACAGCAGAATGGGGTGGCAGAAAGCATGAACCGAACGTTGCTGGAGAAAGTTCGGTGTATGTTGTCCAATGCTGGGTTGGGCAGACAATTTTGGGCTGAGGCTGTGACTTATGCGAGTCATCTCATTAATCGATTGCCATCAACTGCTATTTGTGGAAAAACACCTTTCGAGGTATGGTCTGGAAAACCTGCTAATGATTATAATTCCTTACATGTTTTTGGTTCCACTGCATACTATCATGTTAAGGAATCCAAGTTGGATCCAAGAGCAAAGAAAGCTTTGTTCATGGGGATCACTTCTGGAATAAAGGGAATCGAAGAAGATAATCTTTAGTAGGGATGTTACTTTTGATGAATTTGCCATGTTGGAAAAAGTAACAAATGAAGTTGTGCAACAGTTTGATGATGCTCCACAACAGGTGGAGAATACTCCAAAACAGGTGGAGTTTGAAAGAAGAATTGACCCAGCAGTAAGTATCAAATCAGGTGGAGACACTCCTGTGGCAGAGGAGTCGTCAGATGAAGAAGAGGTTCCAACCCAAGAACCTCCACAGCAACAAGAATCAATAGCAACAAGAAGGCCACGACGAGAGATTCGAAAGCCTGCTCGATTTGTCGATTTGGTGGCCTATGCATCTCCAATTGTAAATGATGAAGTTCCTGCCACTTACAATGAAGCTGTCCAAAGTTCAGAAAATGAAAAGTGGAGGAAAGCTATGAATGAAGAAATGCAGTCCCTTAAGAAGAATGAGACATGGAGGCTAGCCAGCTTACCGAAGGGAAAGAAGGCAATTGGATGCAAATGGGTATATGCAAAGAAAGATGGATTTCCTGACAAGAATGATGTTCGCTACAAGGCAAGGTTGGTGGCTAAAGGCTACGCTCAGACGGAAGGTATTGATTATAATGAAGTGTTTTCTCCAGTTGTGAAACATTCTTCCATTAGAATTTTGTTGGCCTTGGTAGCGCAATTGAATTTGGAACTAGTTCAGATGGATGTGAAAACTGCGTTTCTACACGGTGACTTGGAAGAGGAAATCTATATGACTCAGCCAGAAGGATTTAGAGTTGCTGATAAAGAAAATTGGGTTTGCAAACTAAACAAATCGTTGTACGGATTGAAGCAATCTCCGAGACAGTGGTACAAGCGATTTGACAAGTTTATGTTGGGGCGGAGGTACACAAAAAGCAAATATGATCACTGTGTGTATTTGCGTAAGCTACAAGATGGATCTTTTATTTATCTTCTCTTATATGTTGATGATATGCTGATAGCTTCAATGAATAGTGGAGAAATTGAAAAACTGAAGACTCAGTTGAATAAGGAGTTCGAAATGAAAGATTTAGGTGAAGCCAAGAAGATTCTTGGCATGGAGATAATCAGAGACAGGAAAAGAAGAAGGCTTTGTTTGACTCAGAGAACATATCTGAAGAAAGTACTACAACGTTTCGGCACGAATGAAAAGTCAAAACCTGTGAGTACCCCGTTAGCTCCTCATTTCAAACTAAGTGCATCTTTATCTCCGAAGAGTGTTGTGGAACAAGAGTATATGTCAAAGGTTCCGTATGCAAAAGTTGTTGGTAGCTTGATGTATGTTATGGTGTGTACAAGGCCCGATATTTCACAGGCAGTTGGAGTTATGAGCAGGTATATGCATGATCCTGGAAAGGAACATTGGCAAGCTGTGAAATGGATTCTACGGTATATTCTGAACACCGTAGATGTTGGCTTAGTATTTGAGCAGGATGAGAAAATGGATAATTGCATAGTTGGTTATTGTGATTCCGACTATGCTGGTGATATGGATAAACGTCGATCTACGACTGGTTATGTGTTCACATTAGCAAAGGCACCGGTCAGTTGGAAGTCTACCTTACAGTCTACAGTTGCTCTGTCTACCACAGAAGCAGAGTACATGGCAGTTACAGAGGCTATGAAGGAGGCTATTTGGCTTTATGGGTTGCTTGATGAATTGGGAATTGGTCAAAAGTACATCAAGGTACATTGTGACAGTCAGAGTGCTATTCATTTAGCAAAGAACCAAGTTTATCATGCAAGGACGAAGCACATCGACGTAAGATATCATTTTGTACGGGAAATTCTAGAAGAAGGAGAGATACAGATTCAGAAGATCCCAACTGCTGAAAATCCTGCTGATATGATGACTAAGGTTGTGACAGCAGTCAAGTTTCAACATTGTTTGGACTTGATTTATATCCTTAGTATTTGAAGTTGGCGCTTCATAGCGCATTTGAAGACACCTACTGATTATTGATTCTTTGAAGAGATTGTTGAGGTTTTTTGGAATTTGGGAGATTCGCCAAGGTGGAGATTTGTAGACTTTTTATGGCTTCCTCCCATATCCCACATCGATTGGGCAGTGGGAGGGAGATCCTCTTTCACCTTATTTAATGCCCCTTTCCCCTTTGTTAAATGTATCCCAACAAGTTTGCATTTATTGCATTTGTACCCCCTCATTTGAGTGTGTATTTCTCTTACATACTTTGTATTTTCTCTCTTTGATATTAGTGAAGATTTGGTGGTGTCCGAGGACGTAGGCCATATTGGTCAAACCTCGTTAATTCTCTGGTGTTCTGTTTATGTTTATATTCAATAGTTTTTATCGGGTATTATTTTGGTGCTTTTGATTTTGGGGAAAATTGCCCGATTTTCCCAACATGATCAGTGTTATGACGGGGTAGGAGAGTGATTTAAGTAATGATTTTGTGCTCGACTGGGTGATTCAGAGTACAAGTTTGTTTCGGGTTTGTTCTGTTGATTTCAAGATGCTTGTGTTATTCGAAACCCCAGCGGGGTTGGCCCTTTTCAAAGTATTGGACGAAGGGAAACTCTCCAAAGTCGAGGTAAATTTCTTGTGCTTCCCTCTATTCAGCCGCGATATTGCTATCTTAATGTTTATATATACGTGCTGATAAAGAGATCTGGTGTTTGTTAGCTTGTTGTTTCTCTGTTTTAAGGTTTGTGTCTTATACCATCGGTCCTTTCTTTTTCTAACCCCGGAGATTTGGGGTTTGTTGGTGTTGGTGTCGGCGTCGGAGGGAGCGAGGGGTTGCCGGGGAGTTGGAGATGAAGGGGAAGGGAAAGGGTCGAAGGCTAACGCGGGTTAGGTCCTTCCGCTTTTCCGCCGTTCTGTTTCTAACTGTCTGTCATTTCTGTGTACATTTCTTTTATAGTGCACTCAAAACGATTTGGTTGGTTGGGTTAGTTTGATTATTTTAAATAAAAAATTAAATTAAAAACCAAACTTCTCAAAAAAGATGACCGAACCAAACCATTAGAAGAAAATAACCTAATCGAACGGACAAATTTAGTCTATTTTGTTTGGTTAGTTCGGTTTAACCGAACTTCTGCTCTCCCTTACCTTGAAATGCCTATATGGAATTGTACTTGCTGTTTTGGTTGTGATTTAGTTCTCAGGAATTTTTGTATTTAACCAAGGCACTCAACGGTTTTGTTGGCGGAAGATTCTGTTTGATATGCGAGGAGTAGAATATGAAAATAGAAAGTGATATAATGATGGAGTAAATAGTTCATTGATTCAAGCATTTTTTAGCCAACTTAACAGTGGATGCAATGTATAAATGTATGCTTGCCTAAAAGTATGCATTGCATCAGACTGCGAGGTTAATGATATGGAAAGAAACAAATAGTCAAATAGCAGTCTAGCTGCTTTGTAGTGTACACCTAAGATTCTAATTGTTGTTGCTAAAGCCTAAAGCAGTGAAACTTGAAGGTTGAAGCGAGCGAGAAGAACAAAAATGGCCTAACAGTCACAATGAGTAAGCGAGAGAGAGAGACAGCGTAGCTCAGCACGAGAAGAACAAAAATTACAGAACAAAGAATTAGAGATGTTGCTAAGTGCTTAAGTGCGCAAGAGAAAGACTAAAAGGAAGTGAGAGAGAGAGAGAGAGAGAGGGGGGGGGGGAAGTGAAAAGTGGTTTTGATGGGAATTGGGAATTATGAAATCAACGACACAAAATTGAGCAGAGAATGGAAACTGTGAACAACAATTGAAAAGTGTGTTTAATAAAATATTTATTATTAAAAAAATACAAATTTATATAAATTATAAATTTTTGAAATTAGGGGCCATTTCAAAATCGAGGGCCTTAGGCAGTTGCCTAACTTGCTTTACAGTTGGGCCGACTCTAAGTCTAGAGAGACACCATTCCTACTTAATCATAACTATAAATGATTGAATGTTTTAATTTAAATTAAGGATGCAGAGTATAGTTAATCTGGAAATATTTTAATCTTTCTTCGTTTATTCATAATGTTTTGTTTTTGTGCTAGAAGACTTACATTCTTTGACATTCAGAGCATGAATTTCGTCATCGTCTTCATGATCTTCGGTGTTTCTAATTAAATTCCTCTATTATCTACTTTCTCTCTCTCCACCCACATGTCTATGATTTTTGACCCAATTTTTAAACTTTTTTGCTCAATCTCTATTTTTGACAAAATTTATTGATCATCTCTCTCTCTCTCTTTTGGGTGTTTGCCATTCATATTGTTGAGCGTATTCCTCCATTTTTATGCGCTGCTCATCTATAAATTTAGTCTAGTGTCCACTCGTTGCTTCTAAAAGATTTGCCAATAAATAAATAAATTACACTAATTTATAATAAAACTAATATCACTGACTATTGAGATAAAATCATAAATAACAATACATATATTATATCTAGCAAGTATTCACACAAATAAATATTAATTACCTACCTTTATTGTCCTTCACCCACGTCTTGTAGGCTTTGGGGTTAATTCCAATCTCTTCGCATAATCTTTCTATGGTTGCTTGCTTTCTTTTTCTTGTTCGCCGGTTATATTGTTGGTCGAACTCTTGCATTTTTGCTCATTGTTTTGAAGTGAACATTGTTTTCTGTCTCTTTCCAGTTAACCAGCTAAACTCCGATGCCGTCGCTACCGCTAGTGAAGGAGGTGGTTGAGATAGTAGTGGCGGAGAATGAGGTGGAGGTGGAGATGGAGAAGATGGAGATGGTGGTGAGGTAGAGGTGGAGGTGAATAAGGTGGAGATGATGGTGGAAGAGGTGGTGGTGATAGTGATGACAGAAAAAATGGAGGTGAAGGTGGAGAAAATGGAGTTGGTGGTTATTGTGGGATCAGAGGAGCTGGTAGTGGAAGAACTATTGGTGATAGTGGTGACAGAAGAGTTGGAAATTTAGGAGTTGGTGGTGATAATGACAACAAAGGAGTTGGTAGTGCAAGAACTAGTGGCAAGTGGGCTGGTGGTGATAATGGCAATAAAATAGCTAATAATGTAGGAGCTATAGTGGTGATAGTGACGATAGAGGAGTTGGTAGTGATGAAGGTGGTGGTGGAGGGGATGGGTGAAAAGACAAGTCTTTTGGCTGTTGAAAGTTGCGTTGTCACCGACATGTAACATAAAATATGCTTTTATTGTTGTTGGGGTTTAACTCACAATAGTCATCTAATGACATTCTTATACTATTTAGACTAAAGTTTTATCGACATTACTGATATTGAATAGTTATTTAAAAACTTGTTTGATGATAAGTCAATGAAGAAAGAGAGAAAGAGAGATAGAAGAGTTAGATTGAAGAGTTGTTGAAGGTTTGGGACAAATATGTATGATGGGATATATATATATATAAGAGTTGTATTGAAAAGTTGTTGAAGGTTTGTGATAAATATATATATGGAGATATATATATATATAAGAGTTATATTGAAGAGTTGAAGATTTGCTAAAGGTTTGAGACAAATATATACGATAGACAAATATATACGAGGATATATATATACATAAGAGTTGGACAAATATATCCCATCATATATATTTGTCCCAAATTTTAGCAAGTTTTTGACTTTTCAATTCAACTCTTATATATATATCCCTTGTATATATTTGTTCCAAACGTTCATGAACTCTTTAACTTTTCAATCCAACTCTTATATATATATATATGTCCCATCATATATATTTGTCCTAAACTTTTAGCAAATATTCAACTCTTCGATTCAACTCTTCTATGTATATTCCATCGTATATATTTGTTCTAAACTTTCGACAACTCTTCAATCCAACTTTTATATTTATACATGTATATATTTGTCCCAAACCTTTAGTAACTCTTTAATTTTTCAATCCAACTCGTATATATATGTATATATCCTCTTGTATATATTTGTCCCAAACGTTCAGTAGGTCTTCGACTTTTCAAATAACTATTCGATATCGGGAATATCGATGAAACTTTGGTTTAGACGTTACAAGAGTATTATCAGATGACTGTTGTGAGTTCAACTCCAACAACAATGAAAGTATATTTTGTGTTGCATGTGGGTGCCATTGCAGTTTTCATCGGTCAAAAAACTTGCCTTCTCACCCACTCCCTCCACCACTATCAGCTCCTTCATTGCACTATAACCACTAGCTCTTACATTATTAGTTATTTCATTGTCATTATCACCACCTGCTCCTTTGTCGCCAGCTCTTGCACTATCAGCTCCTTTGTTGCCATTATTATCACTAGTATTTACATTTTCAGCTCTTTTGTCGCCATTATCACCACCAATTCCATTTTCCCCGCCTTCACCTTCTCTGCTGCCACCATTATCTCTACCTTCTTCGCCTCTACCTCTATCTTTTCCGCTGCCACTATCACCACCACTTCCATCTTCTCTCCTTCCACCTCTTCTTCCGTTGCCATCGCCACCATTATCTCAACCGCCTCCTTCACCGGCAGTGGCAACGACGTTGGAGTCTAGTGGATTAACGGAAGGAGACATAAAACGATGTTTATTGCGAAACAACGGGCAAAAATGAAAGAGTTCGTCCAACAGTATAGCTGGCGAACAAGGAAAAGAGAGTAAGTAACCATAAAAAGATTTTGCAAAAATATTGAAGTTGACCCCGAAGCTTACAAGACGTGGGTGAAGGAAAATTAAGGTAGGTAGTTAATATTTGTTTGTGTGAATATTTGCTATATATAACGTGCGTAATGTTATTTTTGCATTTACCTCAATAGTCAATTATGTTAGTTTTGTTATAGATGAGTGTAATTTATTTATTTTTTGGTAAATCTTTTAGGACCAACGGCGAGGGGACACTAGACTAAATTTATATAAGAGCACCATATGAAAATGGAGGAATACGCTTAACATTATGGATGACGAACACGTAAAAAAGAGAGAGGATCAATAAATTTTGTCAAGAAATAGGGATTGAACAAAAAAGTTTCAAAAATTGGGTCAATAATCATAGACACATGGGTGGAGAAAGAGAGAAGAGACAATGGAGGAATTTAATTAGAGACACTGAAGACCATGGAGACAATGGCAGAATTTATGTTCTGAATGTCAAAGAATGCAAGTCTTTTAGTACTAGAACAAAGCATTATGATCAAATTGAGAAAGATTGAAATATTTTCAAATTAACTGCATTTTGCATCTTTACTTTAAATTAAAACATTCAATGATTTATAGTTATGATCGAGTAGGAATGACGTCTTTCTAGATTTAGAGTCGGCTCAACTGTAAAGCGAGTTAGGCGATTGAATAAGGCCCCCGATTTTGGAAGGCCCCTAATTTCAAAATTTTATAATATATATTTTTATTTTTTAATAATAAATATTTTATTAAATTCACTTTTCAGTTGCTCTTGAGAATCCCATTCTCTGCCCAATTTTGTATCGTTGCTTTCACAATTCCCAATTCTCATATTCTTATCAAATCTGCTTCTCACTTCCTTTTCACTCTCTCTAATACTCTCACTTCCCTTTCTCTCTCTTTCAGTCTTTCTCTATCAGTCTTTCTCCCGTTCAACCTCTCTGTCTCTCTTTCGCTTACTCATTGTGACTGTTAGATTAGTTGTCGACGACCACTTCTGTTTTTCTCCCTCGTTTCAGCTTTCAAGTTTCACTTCTTTAGACTTTAGCAACAACAATAAGCATTTGTATTACTTGTTCAATACGCTCTTTGATTTTTTTTTTTTTTACTTTAACTTTTGTTTCTAGATTTGTTGTTTTTGAAGCTTTCTAAGTATTATTGTGTGGGTGTTTTTTTGGGGTTTGATTTGTTGTGAACTTGTGATTAGCTGTTTTTCATTTTGGCTATGTGATTCTCTGATTTTGAGTTGTTAGTGTATGCCTATGTTCTGTTTGTGAGAACTAGTTTGAGAAAGAAAGGAGAAGTTTTGGGTGGATGAATTTTGGGTGTTTACTGTTTGGATTAGATGCTATCCAATTTTAAGTATTTTTGCTTTATACTCTTACGAACTCATTGCCATTTGATGTAGCAAATTTGGGAGGTAATTATATTATCTAGCATTTAAAGGCAAAAATATATAGCATTACATATATGATATTAGAGTTGAAAAGGTTTGGATGATAAAAAACAAAAACAACATATATAATATAATTAATATTGTATATTTTTTATTCTCAAGACCATTCATATATAATTTTTAAAGAAACCAAATGCAATTTCTTTCAATTAATTATGCATATTTTTTCAATAAGACAAGCTCTTACCACATACAAATGTGGTGGAACAATGGGACATTATAATGCGAATATATATATATATATAATGTATATATGCTCAACAAACACCAAATATTGGATTGAATTATGCATTTATCAACTATTTTTTGCTCTAAATTCTCAATTTAGTCATTGACATTTTTGGTTTTTTTGCCCCTATTAAGTAGGAAACTAATATTTGTGCAGAATTCTTAGACAAATTTAGTCATTGACATTTGTAGTTTTTTGGCCCCCAAGTAGGAAACTAATATTTGTGCAGAATCCTTAGACAAGTATCATCAAGATGTCATGATGTAATAGTGGCATTTTTTTTATTTGAAGTAGTTATGTGATGTCTCTTTAAATAATAGGGGCTCAAATTATTTAATCAATTATTTTTTTAAATAATTCAAACATAAATAATAGGGGTGTTCATGATGTTGTTTGGGCAGTTTAGGCTATTTTTAACACGTCAAACCGCACATTCGGTCTAGCATTAAACTAAACCACATAGTTTGGTTTGGTTTGAGAAAATCGCACCAAATTGCAGTGTGATCTGATGCGGTTTTCGCGGTTTAAAAAACAGAAAACCCTAATATGTCAGGAATCAAACCCATAGAATAGTTTTATAAGCCTGAAGCTTGGAACTCAATAGAGCAGTAAATGAGAGAACTTACAGTGGTAGTGAGCGAGAGAGGCAAGGGCGCTGGGCAGCACAATAGCAACCGTCGGCCACTGAGTTGTCCGGAGTCAACAATCATAGAATGGATCAAGAGTGGAGGGTTCGAGAGTGAATAAGAGAGAGGTTAACATGTAATGAACCAAAGCTAAGAGCGAGGGCAACGACCAGACTACCAGCAGAGAGCGAGAGTGAGATGCAACAAGTTAGCGACCATCTGCTACAGCGTTGTGGATGGTGACGGTTAGGGGCAGTGGAGATATCAACGGTGGAGATGGGAGGCAGTTAAGGAGAGGAAATGGCTTAGGGTTAGGGTTTGGTTGGGGGGAAAGGGGAGAGGAAGAGCTAAAAAGATCGCTTGCCTTTTTTTTTATATTTATAATATATAAATTATATATATTTTAAAATTATATATTATATATGCTGGCGGTTCGATTTTGAATCGAATCGTCGATCTGCCAAATCGCGAACCATGCGGTTTGGCAGTTTTTCAAACCAAACCGGACCGTCACCTCAAAAAAATCGGTTGGTTCGGTTCGGTCGAAAATCGCAGTCTAGCGATTTTTTTGAACACTCCTAATAAATAATAGAAGAATATTCTCCTTGTGTGACACTCATCATTTATAAAAAAATATGATTGAAATAGTTGTATATATAAATGTGTAAATATAAAAAAGGTCACAAATAAGGTATATCTATTGTGGTTTAAATTTAGAATTTGATATTTATTAAAAAGTGATTATTATACTATTGTGATTTAAATTTAAGAACTTTGGAAGAGTGTAATGGTATAATCAACCTTTTTTTTGTTGTCTATTGTCAATTTTTTCTTTTAAATTCTAATTTGTGTTTGTTTTCTTTTATAAAATTGATTGCTATGATACAATTGATCTTCATTCAATTAACACTCAAAAATTTATTTTGGTTGATGTTAGGATTCAATTGATTTAATCATCGTTGAGGAAAATCACTTGAAAGTCTGATTTGGATTTTGGAAAAATTTGATATTGGTATATACTTTGAGTTTATAAGACTTTCTAGGTAATAGTTTTCTTTTTACTCAATTACTTAATTATTATCCCCAAGTTAATATGTATAATAAAAAATATGCATCAAAGTATGAGAAACTTAGAAAAATAGAAGAATAGATAGTTTGATTTAATCTCAAAAGGCGTTCTTAAAAAATTTATTATGAGCAATCATAGAGATTCAAATAATCAAAATAATAAAATAGTTGAATACATAACTTTAAATGAAATATGAGATGATTTGTAGAGAATTATAATAATAAAAACTGTGATAATAATTTGGTTGGCGGAGAATGTCAAGAAAATATAGAAAAATAGGAAATAAATGTGGAAATTAAGGATATTAATAATAACTCAACTAATGTTTCTATTAATATTTATAATTCGGGAAGATGGGAAAATATGATATTAAATTAAGAGATTTGTTAGTTGAAAAATGTCTAATTAGATAAAGCAATAAATTTTTTGAAGAATGAAATTTTTAGGCATTTTTTTCACTTTTTATTATAGAGGAAACTATCAAATGGGAAACTTGTGATAGAAGGTGGTTGGTATATTTAAAGGATTTTGACAAAATTTATTACTTGTTGCAAACTGTTTGGTATAAAAATTGGTGGGAGCTAATTTGGCAATGAAGGAATTAAAGATTGAAAAATTTTAGTATTCGTTGAAAAATCATAAAATATATAATGAACACTTACTTAACATGAATACTTGGTTTAATTTAAAATTAAAATTTTTATGAGTAAAGAAATTGACAGGGATGTGCAAGTAAGAATTAGTAAAGAAAAATATTGGAGAAATGTTTTAAAAAGATTATTGTTGGGGTAAAAGTTCTAGCTAAAAATAATTTGGTATTTTGTGAAATTAATTAAAAGATCTATCATGTGCATAATGAAATTTGTTATGTCCTATTGAGATGATGGTTGAATTTGATTCAATATTACAGGAACACGTCCGACATATTCAAAATGGTAAAATTTATAATCATTATATGATACTTGAATAAGAAATTTAGAATAACAAATGATTAAATATCATTTACAATCTTTATCATAAATAGAGCTAAACTTCTAATAATGACATTTTATTGTGAAGATATGTAAGCACCCCTGCCCGGATATCCCCAACCACCAGGATTACCCAAACGGGAGCGCCTACGGGAGGAGAAAAGTAATAAACATCGAGACAAGAACCACCCTGGCATGCATACTTAAAAATGAGAGCAACAGAAGCGAAGCTAAACACATGCATGCACTACGGGTACCCCGCTAACATAGCGGTCATAAGATAAATAAATAAACACAAACTCTTGTGTCGACATACACGAGACTCGAGGAAAGACCTGGCATAGTACAAAATGATAGAGTAAACCCTACTCAACCATCAGAGTTGACAAGGATTGACGGGACTACCTGTACACCACACCGACTCTGCCGCTAAAAGATGACTCCCTTGCCATGGCCCACGCTGTCATTACCTAGAATGATGGAAAAACAAGGTGAGTCGAGAGACTTAGCAAGCATAAGGAAAGAAAGGCTGCAGGCTACACAAAATCAGAAATCTCAACCTAGAATAAACCCCCAAGTACACACAAGCCATGAGACGCTACAACACAATAGCATAGCATAATAAAAGCATAAGCCGGTCCTTGGGGCCCACACAAGACACCTGGCACCCAAATCCCATACCAATATGTCGCTGCCCTGGACGGTAACAAATACCTCCAGCCAATCTGTGCGCGCTGTCCCGGGTCGGTACTCCCGTCACCCGTCCATGTCAGTACTCCCGACACCTGTTCCTGTCGGTACTCCCGACAGCCGAGCCATAGGCTCCCTCAGAACGGTACTCCCGCCCGAGAACTAAATACTACCAGTATCCATGCAATGCACATAAAATGCAATGGCGTAATGAGCATCAACATGATACAAGACGCCCATACATCCAAGCATCAGGCCATGCTCCGCCCACATAATAAACCACATGCGATGCATATGCCCGTGCTGGATGCAACCTGACCAAGCTAGCATGTCCGTGTCGAAGCATACTCAATAAATGAATATTCCAATATGCAACCCGTACCCATGTGCATATCAAATCATGGACAACAATATAATAAATCTAAACGTGCTGTAAATCACATACTGGCAGAGCTAATCAACAGTGCCCGGCACCGGTCAACGGCCAGTGATAAGGAGTGTCCACCCGACGGTCCACTTCAGGGCCGTACAATAGTTTACCCCAACATCACCAACAACCGACCCCTGCTCTACTGCTCGATAGCTCTAACCGTACCATAAATAAATCCGAGAAAACTGTAAATAAACCCGATAAAATCGTACATAAACCCGCACGTCTAGAAACCTAGTTCCCAAACTGGTTCAGCATCATTCCCAAAGGAATGGGGGCGATACAAATCCCCGTAAACTCACAACAAATAAAACTCTTGAGGTCCTGAATTTAATTTAAATTAAACCCAATGAATAATAATTCAACAAATAAGGCTAGGTGTTGAATTAAAGTAAGGGAGGTGATAAAATACGAGAAATCAATGGGTCTTTTACGGGAGTTAAAGAACATGAGGAGAGGGTTAGGAGTTTGCCTTTACACGGCCGTTTCCTCTTTTTCTTGCACTCTCGCTGCGAAGTAAAGCGTTTAATAACTATTAATAAAACCCTGACTCGCATTAATTAAATCTAACGGTGTAATATAAATAATTTAACCGTCTAAGATCCCATGAAAGCACTCTGTAAATAAAACCCCAACAAATCTTAAATTTAATTTAAATTATATCACACCAGTAACATTCTCAATGTATATAATTAATTAATTAATTTATAATAATAACAACTTACCTATATGCACTTACGGCTAGCATTCCTTAACTGTTTTTTCATTTCAATTTCATTGCACTCACCACTGATCCACACTCACACTTTGACTACACATATATACATATAGATATATAAATTGGCACACGGCACACTCACTGCCACACAAATCCTCACAATCAAAATAATATACGCACAGCAAAATAATGGTTTAATCAACTAAAATTAATAAAATTACACCATAATTTAAATTTCAAACCGTATAAATTTACTTGCATAATTTACACAACTTACCTAATTATTCAAACCTTAATTTGCTTGAACTTTCCTCCAATTTTCCTCAGATTTCTCCTCCAATTTAGCTTCCGCGCGGGCTATTTCTTTCACTGGAATCTCTCCCCTCTCACTGCTGTTAATTCCCTCGGCCAAATGCTCCCAAAATCGGGAGTTAAAATAGCAAAAGAAAGAAGCTGCCAGAGACTGCCGCGTGGCATCCAGCGCATGACCGCCTCTGGGCCTCAAAACGACGCCGTTTTGGGCGCCATAGTTTGGTAAAATCAATGAATTTCTCCCCTAGCGCACGCGCATGACCCGTGATTCGATCCCTCGCCCAGCACACGAACACCCTCGCGCGCGACCGCCCGCGCCAACCGGCTTCCTCAACTTATATGAACACTATATTATACTTAAGGTTATTTTTGTCCGCTTCTGGAAATCGCATTTCAGCTCCCAATATTCCCATTAATTACACAGGCCCCCTCACTTTCATTTCTTTCTTATTTCATTCATACCCTGACATTTCCATAATTTCACCAATTTAATTTATTTTCCTATTTCAAAAATACTCCCAAATTTTCTATTTCCTCAAATTACATAATTAAACATTTCCAAATAATTTAATTATTTACCTTTAATTCCTTACTTTTCTCAAAACCACATAAATAAATACTTTCTCTTAAAATCTCAAATATTCAATAATGTCCTCAAACACCGATTTGAATAATTATTTTTGACTTTTTGGAATATTACAAGATATATGGCCATATATAGTAACTGTCATATATTAGATGTTTATCTAGATATATGACAGTATATTGTTACTTAAATTGTGATTTAAAAAAAAAATTCACAACTATTTATCTTGATGCCAAATAAACAAAAGAAGATTTTAAAAAGAAATAATAGTATGTGATAACTGAATATGAATTTCAAAAATTTGTTAAACAACATTTATAATCTTCGTCATAAATAAAATATAACTTTTAATAATGACATTTTGTAACGCTCGTATATAGCAAATTAAATTAGTTTTGGGGTAATTTAAATTAAAAGAAATAGTAAAATAATTGGTTGTGGTTAAATAAAATTAAATTATGTGATTTTTATGGAAATAAGAAATTAGGATAATTAATTTTGTTATTTAGGAATTTTTGGGATTTTAAAAAAATTAAAATAAATCCAATTGTGTGATTTTCAGAAGCTTAGGGTGTTACTGTAATTACATTAGAGGGGTAAAAGTGCGATTAATGAAATTTGAAGGGAGGCTGGCGCGATTTCGGAAAAGGGATCGAGAATCTCTTTAAATTAAATGGCTGGGCATATAGGTTAAGGTGAGCATGCGGGCGCGAGTGGTCGCGCGCGAGGCAGCCAGGCGGTAGGTCGCGGCTTCGAAACCGGGCAGGCGCGCGCGAGGGGGAGGGAATTTTGGCTGATTTAATTCAGCCCTTGACGTCAAAACGACGTCGTTTTGGGCTGAAGGCGGTGGCCGCCCCAGCGCTGCCACGTGGTCGCGCCTCAGTCACCCCTTTTGCCTCTTTTTAAAGCCCGATTTCGGGCATTTCTTTTGCTCAAACAGTGAGCAAATTTTGGCAGAAAAAAATCAGTGGACTTGCGGCGTGAAATTGAGAAATTGATGCTTCAAAAATCAGATTAAACTCCGTTTAATCCTTGATTTAATTATCAATTAATTTAGTAATTAATAATCTCTGCGGTTGAAATTTCATTTGGGTCCCAATTTTATTAATTTTGTCAATAATTAGAATATTGCAGTTTGTATAACTTTGACCGTGTTTGGTCAAATTGAGCTTAAGGCTATCCTCGAAAAGGCAAGTTCTTTATACCCTCATTGTCGATTCTTTCGATGTCAATTTATTTGACCTCCCTTAATTGGATTTGGCTGTTAATAAATTATGAAATTTAAACGGTGTGTTTAATAATTTAATTTATTAACCTAGTTTCGAGGGTATTAATCGTTGGTTGCCTACGGGGGTTTGTATCACCCCCAAGCCTATGAGAATGATGTCGTATTCACCCGGGGCTAGGTTCTTAGCTGTCGGGTATTATTATTAGATTTTCGGTTATTTATTGGCTAGACTGGTTGGGCAGTGGGGGCGAGGGTTAGCTGTACGGTGACGGTGTGACTGTTGTACGGTCTATTTTAGGCTGTTAGATGGTCTCTCCTGGTCACTGACCGCTGATCGGTGTCAGGCACTGCGGACCTACTCTACCATTATGTGATTATAGCATGCCTGATTATTTTATTTTTGTTGCATGGTTTGGTATGCACATGGGTACGGGCTGCATGATGGGATCATTATGATTCGATTATGCTTGATCACGGACATTCTAGATTGGTCAGATTGCATCCAGCACGGGTATATGCATCGCGTGTGATTTACTACGTGGGCGGAGCATGGCCTGATGCATGGATGTATGGGCGTCTTGTATCACATTGATGCTCATTACGCCTTGCATTTTATATGCATTGCATGGTTACTGATAGTTATTAGTTCTCGGACGGGAGTACCATTCTGAAGGAGCTTATGGCTCGGCTGTCGGGAGTACCGGCAGGGATACGGGTGACGGGAGTACCGCCCCGGGACAGTGTGCACAGGTTTGCTGGAGGTATTTGTTACCGTCCAGGACAGCGGTAGGTTAGTATGGGACTTGGGCGCCAGGTGTTTTATGTGGGCCCCGAGGACCGGTATGTGTTTTATATTGTGCACTGTTGCGTTGTTGCGTCACATGGCTTGTGTGTACATGTGGGTTTATATTTGGGGTGATCTCCTCTTCTGTTTCGTTTACAGCCTTCTTTATCATATAAACTTGCTGAATCTTGCGACTTACCTTGCTTTCCATCATTCTAGGTAAGGGTAAAGCTAAAATCGAGGGCGAGGATCGCCCCACCTAGCAGCCAGCCGTGTCGGTAGGGTGTACAGTTAGCTGCCTCCGCTTTCTCTGATGTTTTGTTAGGAGTTCTGACTCTCATTTTTGACCGTGCCCGGTTGTTCCCTGTATCTTTTATCGTTAGTACAGGTGTCTGTATATTTTTATATACTCCTTGATTGCTGTTCCAGCAGGGTACTTGTAGGGGTGCATGTATATTGTTTTGCTTCCGTTATTGTATTTTTCGTATGTATGCATGTCAGGATATTTTTGTCTTGTGTTTGTCTCTCTTCTCTTATGTAGATGCTCTCGTTCGGATTGACCGGACGATTGAAATATCTGGACGGGGTGCTTACACATTTTATTTTGAAATTAAATCTACATCTATGAATGAGAGCACAAATCATATACTCAGGGGATTTGGTAAGATAACGATTTTGTTGTACAAATTATTTCATTGATTTGACGCATTAATTAAGAGGCTAATTTGACCTATATAAATATATTATGTTACTTTGTTTTCAGTCGTTATAATTTATGATAGGAAGCTAATTTGATACATTTAGAGTTAGATAATTAGAGTTGTAAAGTCAAATGAATATTTGTGTCATTTCTCAAATGTGAGGAATGTCAACTCTCTTTGTCAAATCTCATGGATGTTAAATATAATTTAATTTTTTTAAAAATAATTGAATAAAGATTATAAGTGACTCAATAGTATGTTCAGTAATGCATAATCACGAATGCATTGCGTGCGCAGACTTGTAATTTAAGATAATTTAAATGTATAATATTTCATTTAGTAATTTCAATTTGTTAATAAATAAATAAAATTATAGCACTAACTAAAAGATCTAATAAACAAATAACTAAAACTCAGTAAAACTTTAGAAATTTTAAAACTCATCAGCACAGGCACAGAAATACAATATGAACCCACCGTCCGTCAACTTCAATTTAATATTTTACATGGAAGTGTTGGAGGATCACCGCCCAGGGGACACGGCAGATGCTAAATGATTGGTGTGTTGCCTATCAAGACAAATATAGGTTTTTTTTTTTTAATTATTTTAAAATATTTAATTAAAATTAATTAATGCTATTAACCATATATATATATATTTATATATATGTTTTTGCACTAAAAAAAGTTGGGTGGATTCACAACTCATTGATTAGATTTTTCGATCAATATTTTGATTTTTGAAATTTGATTATCTAAATACACTTCTAACGAGTTCGGAATTAACTTTTGTATTTACTTGTTATTTTATTAATGAAATATTGAATAACTTATTACTATGCTTAGATCTTCTTTATTCAGATTCTATCTTGAATTAAACTAATAAAATTCAAATTATAATTACCAAGTGTCACTGTTTGATAATGAGTCTATTTATTTATTTTTATTTTTTCTACTATTGTTGTCTAGATTATAAATAACTAAGAGTGTGTCCCATGTTTTACGCATGTACAAATTAAAAAAATACACTTGATTACTGGTGTTAATTATTTTTTTAGATAATACTTTTATAGAAATAAGTTTGATATGGTCGCATAATTGATTTTAAAGTAATTTTATACTTAATGTGAAAAATGATGTGTTTAAATTTTATAATTTGTATATTTTAAATAAAATATTAAAAAACTTATTCTAATTAATAAAGTTTTGCACCACAAAAATACATTTCCTCAATAAATATAATAATAGAATGAAATTATTATAGAAGAAACCAAACAGAGAGTAGAATTGAATATTTGATAAACATCCCAATGAGTAAAAGGTGGTGTAAAATTATTTCGGATTTTGGGATGAATAAGTAAAATAATCAAAATTTCATTTAGAGACAATTTTGAAGATAATTTTTTTGTTTTTTTTGTCTCTACATTAGATATGGAATTAGTGACAAAAAAAATTTGATCTACCTTTAATTTTTTTTTGAATCAAAGATAGAATCAGAGAGAAAAAAAAATTAAGACTGCGTTCTCTTTGTTGTTTTTAAGTCATTTTTAATTTTTAATTTTCTAAAATAATGAAAACATCTTCTTTTTATTGTTTTTAAAAATATATTTTTAAAAACAAAAAAAAAATTATAAATAAAATTCAAAATAACAAAAAGTTGTTTTGAATGTTTTCATTCAAAACAAACTCAAAACTCAAAATATATTTATTTATTTATATTTTATTATTATAATAAAAAAATTACAAAATTCATTAACTTTAAAATGTAGATATTTTTAATAATTTATAAATATTAAATATTTTTAATTTATTGAATAATTAAATTTATTAAATAAAATATCATTAAAAAATAATTTTTAAAATTTCAAAAAGAACGAGTTTTCTAATTTTCTGTTTTGAGAAATATTTTTTCAAAATGATAAAAAGAACATATTTTTAATTTTTTAAAAACATACAACCAAAATAGAAAACTGAAAATAAATTCAAAACTCAAAATTAAAAATTAAAAAGTAAAAAGAACGCAGTCTAAGTCTCTGAAAGCTTTTTATGTTAGAGAAGAGAAAAAAAATTAGATATGGAAAAAAAATTCATTAAAGATGAAATCCTTTTTTCAAAATATTTAAAGATAAAAAAATTTTCATCAATTTTACATGCTGTCAAAGGCTAAAATTCGTCTCTAAATTTTTTTCATCAATGACAAAAGGAAGCCATGTTAAGACAATAAATTTTAAAGTATTTTTACATGCATGGAACGGTCAATTTGAACCTAGTATGGACTCAAGCGTATAAAATTAGACTAATTGGTCTGATGCCAATTATAAGACTCAAACTTAAAGCAGTATAAATCATGCTTCGTTCTTTTTATTAGACTATTAAACATTAGTCTAATTAATATTAATAATATATAGCAAAAGTATGTTTTTAATGAGGAGGAGTTGAAGAAACTCATGACTACTTGGAATAAATTATTGTATTTTGGTTTAATTATGAATAATTTAGACATTATACTTTAAAAATAATAAAATAATCCACTAAATACTTTAGAAGTTGAAGTGGAGGCTGCTGCTTATGAACAGACAGGAAGGGCATCCAGAGATTTGCTGTTGGGTTTGGGGGTGATGCAGTAAATTAATAAGAGATATTAGATTAAATATATAAATTATTGTATATTAGTTTAGGATGAGTAGTCAGTGGATGATGATTGTGGAGGGATATATATATATACATATATATATATAATTGAAAGGAATGAAAAAAAGAGGGGGAGTTATAGTTTATTTTTATTTGGATGTTTAATTAATAAAAATAATAAATAAAGTGGGCATGGTTATAATATTAAATTTTTAATATAAATTTTTATATTTTATATTTTAATGCACAGAGGGAGCAAAGAGTAAAATAGTAAAAGAAGAAATATTTAATTAAAAAATATTCACATTTTACATTTCTACCCTAAAAAATTCTAACCCCAACTCACTTTATTACTATTTATAGTTCACAATTAATATTTCTAAACTATCCTATATTAAAAACCCTTACTACCCTTGCAACCAACCACTTATCGCAACCCACTATCTCTTCATAACCCACTTTCTTTCTTATACAACCATTTCTCCAATAAGCTTAGGGGTGTGCAATCGGTTATAACCGAATTGAACCGTCCAAAAATTACGAACTGAACCGAACGGACCAGCATATAATAACCGAACCGACTAACCCTACTAACTGAACCCGAACTAATCGAAACCCAAATCGTAGTAATCGAACCGAACTGAAAACCAAACCAACCTAGAATACAAGAGACTGAACATCTGTTACTGCTGGCCACTTGGCCGGCCGGTGATTCCAATGATCGAAACCGATCATTGGATTCCCCCAACCATGGTGATTCATATATCAAAAAATGATTTTGATCGGACGGTTGGTTTTTTGTAGATCTAAAAATTAATTCCATAGTTAACAAACTCAAACAAGTTTCTGGAAAAATAGAAGTAGCCAAAAACTTACCGAAGGGCGAGCACAGTGGTGGAAATCGGATGAGAAAGAGATGCACTCGTCATAGGCGTTGAAGTCGGCGTTGCTGTGTGACTGTGTCAGAGGTCCAAGTCGGCGTAGAGATGAAGCATCGCATCGGCGTTGACGACGGCATCGGAGGAGGCGATGGTGCCGCCGTGCAGGAGAGTCGGAGACGATGGGGGTGAGCAAACAGAAGGACCAAGGATCGATTCGGTCCTTCCACCTTCTAGGTCTTCTCTTCTCTTTGATCTACGAAGTACGAAGCCTCGAATAGCAAGAGCCTTCATCTTCTCCATCGGCGACGGCGATGGTGACGTCTTCTCCAGCGGCCAGATCTGGGATGAAATGAAATGGTGAGGGAGAGGGAAAGGAAAAGAGAGAGTGACGAAGAGAAAATGAAATGGCAGTGAGGCATGAGGTGCTGCGCCCGCGTGGGGGGAGAGAGAGGGTCACGGTTCGATTCTCGCGGGGAGGGGGGTTTGGGTTTATTCCACAGTTCGGTTCGGTTTTGGGCTATTTTTATCAAAATAACCGAACCGAACCGAAGAACCGATTTTTTTAAAATAAATAACCGAAACCGAACCATATATTATGGCTAACCGAACCGAACCGGTCGATTCGGTTCGGTTAAATCAGTTTATCCAATTTTTTGCACGCCCCTAAATAAGCTGTGTGAGAAAATGTTTGTAATGTCCTCAAATTTTGAAAATATTAGTAAAAGAATAAACTAAATTAATTTAAATTAATTAAAATGAGAGGCGATGCGCGTGTGCTAAGCATAAAAAAATTTGATATTTTGTCTCTCATTGAGAGTTGTGGCCGTGAAGCAGAGGAGAGGAAGAGAGAGTGAGAGATGGAGAGGAGGAGATCGGGTGAGGGAGAGTTGGCCAAGAAGGAAGCCGAGAGAGAGAGCTCACGAGAAAGAGAGAGGGAGAGAGAAAAGAAGTTGCAGGCGGCCATGGCAGCGCAAAGCGGAGCTACAGCGCGCGGTGATGGCGGACTGACAGCATGTGGAGGCGGGCTGCGTTTGGTGGTGGCCGGGGAAGACGGCCGCGATGACCGGCGACGGGCAGAGCAGCCGCGGAGGCGGCTGGGCATGGTCGCGAGGTGGCTGTGCGCAGGGTGAAGGCGCGGGGAAGAAGAAGAAGAAGAAGAAGAAGAAGAAAGGAAAGAAAAAAGAAAAAGAAGAAAAGGAAAGGAGAAGAAGAATGGCTGGCGTGCAGGAAGAGTGGGCGTGGGAAGGAGAAGAAGAGAGGAAGAAGAAGAAAGAAAATGAAAGAAAGAAAAGAAAAGAAAGGAAATGAAAGAAAAAAAAATAAGGGAAAAATAAAAAGAATTTTGGGATTTTTGGCATGAAAAGTGATCAGTTATGTGGGTAAAAATTAATAGAAGCATGATATATTAAATTATAAATTTTACGCGATTAGAATTTTATTTTGGGTCCAATTTTATTAATTTTGGGAGTTATTTTATTTTACAGCATGTATTAATTTGGTGGTATTCAAGCGTGGGAACGCTGTAATTAGCTTAAACGAGGCAAGCTTCCTTTACCTTTGCGATCTCCTTTTATTTTATGAACCCCTTGTCTTCCCTTAACTCGTTTCGGTATCGCGTATTAATTATATATATAAATTGAGGATGTTATTGGCGTTATTTAATTTAAAATAAATATAAGATTTATTGGGATTTTATTTGAGATGCGCCTATGTGGGATTTTAGACGGTTAAATTATTTATATTACACGGTTAGATTTAATTAATGCGAGTCATGATTTTATTAATCGCTATTAAACGTTTTACTTCGCAGCGGGAGTGCAAAAAATGCAAGAAATGGCCGTGTAAAGGCTCTTAATCCTTTCTTCTTGTTCTTTAATTCTTGTGAGAAACCCTGTGATTTCTCGTATTTTATCATATTCCTTACTCTAATTCAGCACATAGCCTTATTTGTTGGATTATTATCCATTTGTTTTAATTTAAATTAAATCCGAGGATTTTAGAATTTTATTCGTCGTGAGCCTATGGGGGTTTGTACCGCCCCCACTCTTTTTGGGAATGATGCTGAACTAGCCTGGGAACTAGGTTCCTAGACGTGCGGGTTTATGTACGATTTTATCAAGTTTATTTACAGTTTTTCTCGAATTTATTTATGGTTCGGTTAGAGCTATCGAGCAGTAAGGCAGGGGTCGATTGTTGGTGACGTTGGGGTAGACTATTGTACGGCTCTGAAGTGGACCGTCGGGTGGACACTCCTAGTTACTAACCGTTGACCGGTGCAGGGTACTGCTGACTAGCTTAGCCAGTATGTGATTTACTGCACGTTTAGATTCATTATATTACTATTCATGATTTGATGTGCACATGGGTACGGGTTGCATGTTGGGATATTCATTTATTGAGCATGCTTGGACACGGACATTCTAGCTTAGTCAGGTTACATCCAGCACGGACATATGCATCGCGTGTGGTTTACTATGTGGGCGGAGCATGGCCTGATGCCTGGATGTATAGGCGTCATGTATCACGTTGATGCTCATTACGCCATTGCATTTTTATGTGCATTGCATGGCTACTGGTAGTATATAGTTTTTGGACGGGAATACCGTTCCGAGGAAGCCTATGGCTGATTAGTGGTTAATTTTGTAAAAATTTTGTTATAATTATACCCTTCTTTCGATCTTAAATATGGTTTAAATTAGATATTAATATATATTTTATGGTTATATGTAAATTTAAATTGAAAGATGAATGAAATGAAGTTCTAAAGTAAATAATAATAATATATAAAATTATATATAATACATATATATCATTATATGCATGCATGTAATATATATATAATATAATCTAATATATATATGTGCCATGTGTAATACATATATATAATATATAATTTATTAATAACATTAAATTATTTTTATTTTTTTTTAGGCATGAAGACTTAAAGTCCATGAAGACTTAAAGTCCATGAAGAATTCAAGTCCATGAAGAAATCAAAGCCATGGAGAAATCAAACCCATGAAAAATTAAAGTCCATGAAGAATTCAAGCCCATGAAGAATTAAGGCCCAATTTGAGCAACCCATGGAAAATATTATTTGGAGAAGGCCCAAGGATTATTTTTAATCCTAATGAAGATTAAAAACCAATTTATAGAAATCTATTTTTATTTTTTATGTGAGAGCTTTATTAGGTGTGTTTTTTAGCTAAAATCCATTTAACTATTAGGTGGATATTATAGCTAAAATCCATTTAACTTTATGAGTGCTTTATTAGGTATGTATTTTAGCTAAAATCCATTTAATATTAGGTGTGTATTATAGCTAAAATCCATTTAACTTTAAGTGTGTGAGTGCCCATTAGATATAATTATGTCTAATTGAATAATTGAAATTGTGTGGTTTGTATTGCATCTTGTGGCCTATAAATAGCTCACTTGATTGCATTTGTAAGTGTGATTATTATTCTTGAATAAAAGTTTAGTTGTTTCCTTATAATTCTCTCTTTGAGAATTGTTCTTGTTTTTTCTCATTTTCTTTAGTACTTTCTCTTATAATCTTACTTTTTTTTCTTTCTTCTTTTAAATTCTTATGTCATTTATTATTACTTTATTATTCACCGCCTAAATGGCCGGTTAGTTTATGCCTTTAAATTTCTGCAATTTTAATTCTTGTCATTTAATTATCCACCGCCTAAATGGCCGGTTAGTTTATGCTTTTAAATTTCTTGTCATTTAAATTCTGTTATTTAAATTACGTCATTTAAATTTCTGTCAATTAACTTTCAAATAAAAATGAGTAGTTAAATCTAATCTTGGGTTAAGGCAAGGACAGTGTCCAACGCCAATGATTCCCAAAGAAAGCTGCGTTTTAAATAAGTAACATTAATTTAAATTTCAGTATGAGTGTGTATTAATTATTAAAAAATCACTAGGTTTGGATTGGAGCGTAAGCCTAACTTAGAGCTTTCATGCCATGTATGAGAGTTACTAGAACTGGAAACGCTATCATACCCAAACCCGGATGATTAATTTAGTTGTTTTGTATATTAATTGTAATTGGATTTATGGTAGTTGCTTAAATTAGAATCCCGCATATCATGTATGGGGATTGCTTAACCTAGAACTATCATCATCTCTAATTACATTTAATAACAAACCCTCATATCTGAAATTAAATTAATGTTGCTAATCTTATATGCTAAAATTTGGGAATCAACGGGTTGGTACTGAAATTGTCTTAACTCAAGCACTATCCAAATTCATATTTTTACGTTTAATGTTTATTTCAATTTTTGCCTTACTTTATTTTCTAGTATCTGTTGTCTAAGAACAAAACCATAAAAAATCTTGTTGTCAATTTGTCCAAATGCGTGTGCGTGTGTGTGACATTCTTTTTCTTTTGCCATAAATAAATCTCTCAGTGGACGACCTGGATTCATCCAGAAAATATAAATTTAAATTTGGACTACAACTGCACTCGTACACTGGCGAGTATAAACCTCTCACTAAAATAAAAAAAATATAAAAGTTTTATTATGATTTGTTTTTTATTGTGTTTTAATTGCAGGGTGAGAGTGCAGTCAATGGCTCGGGTGTCGGGAGTACCGACATGGACGGGTGACGGGAGTACCGACCCGGGACAGCGCGCGCAGGTTTGTTGGAGATACATGCATGTTGCTTTTCAGGGCAGCGGTAGGTTGGTATGGGACTTGGGTGCCAGGTGTCTTGTGTGGGCCCAAGGACCGGTATGTGTTTTTATTATGCTATGCTATTGTGTTGTAGCGTCTCATGGCTTGTGTGTGCCTGGGGGTTTATTCTGGGGAGAGATTTCTGGTTTTGTGTAGCCTTCAACCTTTCTTTTCTTATGCTTGCTGAGTTTCTCGACTCACCTTTCTTTCCATCATTCCAGGTAGTGCCAGCGTGGGCCATGGCTAGGGAGTCATCTCTTTACGGCAGAATCGGTATGGTGTACAGGCAGTCCTGTCAGTCCCGGTCAACTTTGATGGTTGAGTAGAATTTACTCTATTATTCTTACTATACCAGGTTATTCCTCGAGTTTTGTGTATGTCGGCACAGGAGTCTGTATTCATTTATTTATCATGTGACCGTTGTGATAGCGGGGTACCCGTAATGCATGCATGTGTTTAGCTTCGCATCTGTTGTTCTTATTTTTGTGTATGCATGCTAGGGTGATTTTTGCTTTGTATTTCATTCTTTCTCCTCCCGTAGGCGCTCCCATTCGGGTATTCCGGATAGTTGAGGATATCTGGGCAGAGGTGCTTACAATGTTCAACGGCGAGTTCCAACCATGGGGTTAGAGTAGGGAACTTGGGCGGTTGGGGAATTCAAGTTTCCCTCACAGTGGACAATTGGGAAAGCCTAAGTTATCCGATAGTCCATGATTGAAGAAGTCAGGCTTCCCCGACAACAGGTTCCTTAACAATCCATAGTCGTGGAATCCTAATTTCCCCAACTACCCATAATTGGGGAACTCAAGGGTTTCCCAACGTAGGCGGTCGGGGATCAATTTGATATCTAACATTCATTAGTGCTAAAACGATTTTTAATGAATTTTTCATTAAATAAAAAGTATATATTTTGGAGGTGGTATTATTGCTAAAACTTGAGTTTGTACTAAAACCCAAAATCTACCTTCTTATTTATTTGGATTTTGATTTTCTAAGTATTTTTTATTGAATCCAAATATGGGGTATTTTGTTATTTACATTTATGTATTAAAGTAAATGGAAAGTAAAATATAAATAAATGAAAATGTGGACATTTACTTTATGTAAATAAGCTGTGATGTATACATATTGTGGATTGTGTTTTAAAGCAAATCATTCTGAATATCTGTCATGTTTCTGTGCATGTTTCGAAACCCCTTTGAAAAGGTTTTTAATGTTTTATGTGTATGCTATTTTGAAACATCTCTACATTGCATGTGTTTTCAAATCAGGTTTTAGACTATGTTTCGAAACCTCCATATCATGTTTCGAAACCTCATTTCCAGAGAGATATGTTTCCAAACCTATATGCATCATGTTTCGAAACCTCATTTCCAGAGAGGTATGTTTCGAAACCTATCATATTATGTTTTGAAACCTCTGACATTCTGTCAGCAGTTCATTTGAAAATCGAGATGCATTTGTTTTGCATTTTTGTATGCTTCCAATATCATTTTATTAATGCATTCTCCATGCTATGAGATTCAAATTTTAATTTGAATGTGAGTGTTTATAAAATATTCAAAGTGGGCATAAGACTTTGTCTTCTACTATTTGCTGTCTCTAAGTGCTTTGTCTAGCTGGAAGCTTGTATGTTTCGAAACCTGTTGTCTATGTTTCGAAACCTTAGTGAATTTATGTGATGTTTCGAAACCTATTTTTTTGTCTTGTCTCTAACGGCTATAAACGGTCAGATTTCTATATCTTGGTATAAATAGCAGGTATTTGAAGACAAGAAGAGATTGATAGAGCAAGAACAAGATACAACAAGTGAATACACACTAGAGACACACACACAAGCACATGTGATCTAAATCCGTTTGACAAGCTTTCAAAGAGGATTCATTCATCCATTCCTAAATGTGCATTGTGATGTGAAAAAGGAAAAGCAAGTGCAAACAACATGTATCATCCTCCAGCTCTCCTTATCTCAAGTTAAGAGGTTTGTACAACCATGTGGTAAGGCATTTATTGCTCTTTGGGTTGTAAAGATAAACTTTATTTATCTTGTAAATGTTGTAAGGTTTGAGTTTAGCCTAAAACTCATTGTGGTGTAAAGGTTTGAGTTGAGTTGAGCCTAAAACTCATTGTGTCAAAGATTCAAGTTTAGTTTAAAACTCACTTGGTGTAAGGTTTGAGTTAAGTCCGTAAAAACTCACTTGGTGCTAGGTTTGAGTTAAGCCCGTAAAAACTCACATTGTAAGGTTTTGGGGTGAACCATGGTAAAACCCTTGTTGTGGCGATCACTAGTAAAAGTGATTGGGATTGCCAAATCCTTTAAGTGGGTAAGCTTGAAGGTAGTGGAATAGGCGGGTGCCGAACCACTATATATCTTGTGTGCAAAGTGTTCTTTAACTTTCATGTATCATTATTGCCTATTGCACATGCTTGCGTCTAAAATAGTTTTTTTGAGAACAAGTTTATACATATACATAGAAAATCTATCTTTGATATACAAACATTTTTGATATACTCTTACTTATGTAAATCATCATTGCCAAAGATCATTAGTTTGAAATACTAGATAAAAGATTTCAAATCAAGCAAAACAAAGAAGTGTATTTCGAAACACACATAATAGGTTTCGAAACCTACTTAGCAGAAAGTCTTATTTCGAAACATATCCCATATATTTCGAAACATAGTATTTTGCTATTAATTAAAGTTTTAAATTATAGAAAATCTATACAAATTCCAATTCACCCCCCTTGAGATATATTTGCTATCATTAGGAACCAACAAAATCAATATCATCTCTAGCAATAAGGACATTATCAACGTAAACGAGTACGGCAACAAAATGAGAATCAATTTTGTGGGTAAGGAGATAATGATCATAAGGAGATTGAACAAATCCAAGCTGAATAAGAAAACCACTAAACTCCAAATTCCACTGGCGTGAAGCCTGTTTTAGCTCATAAAGGGAGAGTTTCAGCAAACATACCTTGCTGGGATCAACTTAATAACCAGCAAGTGGGGTCATATAAACCTCCTCATCAAGATGACCATGTAAAAAAGTATTGTTAATGTCAATCTAATAGATAGGCCAAGCTTTTACAGTAGCCACTGCTATAAACAATCGAACATTCACTAACTTAGCAACAAGAGAAAATCTATCCTTATAATCCAGACCTTCTATTTGATTATATCCTTTGGCTACTAATCGTGCTTTGTATCGATCAATTTCTCCATTTGATTTATATTTGACACGATACACCCATTTGGAACCAATGGGTTTCTTACCCTTAGGTAAATCAACCATTTCCCAAGTACCATTTAACTCTAAGGCCTGCAACTCATTCTCCATTACTGTAAACTAGTTAGGATCTTGAGATGCTTGATGAAAAGTACATGGCTCAGGGACTGAAGATATATTATTTAGGAAAGAAATATAGGCCGGAGAAAAAAGAAAGGATTCAGATTGAGAAAGATGACAATTACCTGTAGACGCAGAAGTGGAAGCATAGGCAGGTGAAGCTTGAACCAAGCTGACAAAGTCACTAAGCCAAACTGGTCGTTATGGGACACGAGTACTTCGGCGAGGTTTAGGTAAAGAGGATTGTAAATTTAAAGATAGAGAAAAAATATTTGATGTCCTGTCAATCAAAGGAATAGAAGACAAACCTGAAGCTGGAACAAATTCAGGTATAGGTAAACTGATTGGAAGTTGAGGTAATGGCGTATCTAGTTGACTGGACGAATATACATTGTCTTGAAAAGGAAAGGTAGATTCAAATAATGTAACATCTCTACTAACAAAGATAGTGCGGGTGGCAAGATCAAACAATTTGTATCCTTTGTGACAATGAGAATAGCCAATGAAGATAGATTTAATGGTTCTTGGAGAGAATTTATCTTTATGAGGGAAGGTATTTGTGGCATAACATAGGTAACCAAAGGTTTTCAAAGAAGCATAATCAGGTTCTTTATGAAACAACCGAAAATAAGGGGTTTCCTATTTAAGAACTGAAAGAGGCATTTCATTTATAAGGTAAGTAGCAGTAAGCACACATTCAGACCAAAATTGTTTAGGTAAATGAGAATGTAGCTTTAAGGCTCTTGCCACTTCAAGTAAATGTCTATGTTTACGTTCAACCATTCCATTTTGCTGCGGATTGTAAGTATGAGCTTTTTTATGCAAAATACCTTTAGATTGCAAGAAAGTAGACACAGAGTGGTTAAGAAACTCTGTACCATTGTCTGTTCGAATGGATTTGATTGAGGTTTGAAATTGATTTTCAACTAGCCGAATGAAAGCTTGAAGAAGGGAAAGGCTTTGAATCTTGTGTTGAGCCATGTAGGTCCAAGTGGCTTTTGAATAGTCATCAACAATAGTAAGAAAGTATTTGGCACCAATTAAGGAAGGAGTTGAATATGGGCCCCAAAAATCAACATGTAGAAGTTCCAAAGGATTGGTGGTTTTAGGATCATGTAGAGGAAATGGCAATCTGGTTTGCTTTGCTAAGGGACAGACATCACATGAAAAAGTACCATCAAACAAATGCTTCAATGTAGGTATGTATTTCAGGTTTTTAACAGGCATATGCCCTAATCTATTATGCCACAAATCACAACTAGAAGTAGTAACAAAGGAATTACCAAAGTATGGTAAAGTAACAGGCAGAACACAACTAGAAGAATTGGTAAATGCTTTATTCTTGTAAGAAATTTTTGGTAAAGTATCTGATACAAGAGGTAAATTGAGAGATTTTAGCTGGAAAAGAAAGCTGGTTATAGTGTCCATAAGGAAGCTTGACTTGTCCAGCTTGTATAATCTCCCTTCAACCTTTCCTACCGCCAAGACTTTATGCGTCCTCAGGTCCTGTATGAGGCAACCAATAGGAAGAAAAATTACTTGCAAGTGATGATCAAAAAGCAATTTACTAACAGATAAAAGGTTGAAGTGGAATGAAGGAATGAATAAAACATCATGAAGCTCAATAGCAGGACTTAAACAAACAGTTCTTGCTTGTGTAACAAATGTGGTGGTGTGGTTAGGTAAATGAATTGAAACAGGGTGTGACAGTTTGTGCAAAGAACGAAATAACCTTTTATGATATGTAATGTAGTCAGTAGCACCACTATCAAGAATCCATGTACCCTCACCAAGCATACCAAAAGAACAAGAGTTAACAGATTTCGAGTTACCAGCAAAATCATTCAGGGCAGTATTGAGACTAATACTTGCAGCATTGGGCTTGAGCATTTTACAAGAGTTGCTGCAATTGAGTTTCCCAATTCTTGATTATCTGACAAGACAACATCTAGAGGTGTATCAGAAGTTAATTCAGCCTTGTTGGTCACATTTGCAATAACCTTTTGTGCTGAATCTTTATTCATCTTCTCCTTATACCAATCAGGATAACCAATCAATTTGAAACAAGAGTCCTTCAAATGCCCACTCCTTTTACAGTTTTCACAAAAACTTTTGTTCTTGAATTTATTTTGATCTCTCTTATTGTTTGGACTTTGCTTAGAGAAAAACATTGCTCCTTCATTAGGCTCATTCAAGGTAGAAACTACTTGACATTGTGACTCTATTCTCAAAATCATCAAGTAAGCCTTATTAACACTTGGCAAAGGATCAAGTAATAAAATCTGACTCCTCACCTGATCATAACCATCATGTAGTCCCATAAGGAATTGCATCAACTTGTTTTCTTCAGCAAATTCAAATATAGCCTTAGAGGCACCACAAGAGCAGTTTGGTAAAGGCTTTACTGCAGCCAATTCATCCTATAATCTTTTGAGTTGAGTGTAATACACAGATACAGAAAAATTATCCTGACTAACAGAGCTTATCTTGCGTTGGAGTTGATACACAAGTGCTCCATTACTTTCCCCAAATCTCTCCTCTATCTCACGCCAAAGTTGTCTAGCATTGTTAGTGTAAATGAAGGCATCTACAAGATCCTTAGAAATCGAATTTAACAACCAAGAGGTAACCATATAATCGCACCTCTTCCAGAGATTAAACTCCTCACTATTTTCATCCAAAGTCAGAATTTCCCCATTTACAAGCCCTAGCTTGTTCTTAGCGCCTAGGGCAATTTGTATTCCTCTACTCCATGATCTATAATTGAGACCAGTTAATGGAGTAGAGACTAAGATCATACCTGGATGATCTGAGGCATAAATTTGTAGCGGATCTCCTGTCGCAATGTTAGATCCGTTCGAAGCCATGAAATGCTGTCGCTGGTTTGATTAAAAACAGAGAATTTGGAAATTGAAGATCGCTTCGATGACCGATCTGAGAACGTCGAATGAAATTGATGAAACAAATCAAATAGATCCCATTGATCTCCACTCTGATACTATGTGAAGAAATCAATAATTGGGAAAATAAATCTGCTCAAAATAGAGAAGAGAGAAATGAAATAAAACTTTTCTAAATCATTATCCTTCAGTACAAAACATATGCCTACTAAACTATATATATAACATGACTAATCATCTACATCTGGTTCTATTTACATACACTGTTGCTATTGTACATATATGTAAATAAATCTAACAGTATAACCAAGATTGTCTCTCCTGAATGAATAAGAAAAGAGCTAGGGTTTTGTTGGTCCATTCAACTTTCTTCCACTACTAAGTTGTCATGTACACACTAATTAATTTATATATAACCAATTTTTGTTGGATTAATAATATAAAAAATTAACTACTTTGAAATATGAAAATTTAGTTAAAAACCCAATAAATTTAGGTAGTATGTATGTATATTCTTTTTATCAGAATACACTCAAATCCCTCATTCCTACTCAACTAAACTCCTTAGCCCTCTCTCCATAACACTAAACTCCATAGCCAATCCATAGGGGTGCAAAATTTAATTAACCAAATAATTAACAAAAAATGACAATCAATACAATGTGATGAAAGAAGTAAATGAGGAAACTATATATATTTTTGAATGGACAGCTTGATCACCTTACCGCAGTCTTCATGAGGACAGACAAAATCTCTCTCTCTCTCTCTCTCCTGTATGAATAAGAAGATGTCTCTTCAGTTTTGAACTGTCCAAAAACTTCTGCAAGGCAAGCCCATGACTCAGTTAAAACGTTCAATTATTTAAAGGGAATAACTAAACAATCAATTAGTTTCAAAAAACCCTCAAAATGTGAGAAGAGAAAGGTTGATCACAACATAAGTGACCCAACCTGCATCCGCACAATGCATATGGAAAATTATGTGGACCATTACTGGTTATATTTGTTTTGGCAACATCCTCAGATTTCTAGCATTTCAGCTCCCTAGTTTTCCGTCTGTTGAGCTTTCACTAACTGATTTTTCATACTATAACACTTCAAATAGCATATCAGCTCTTAGTACTTCTACTAATAAATTGATCATCAATGGTTCTGACATTACACTTGAATCAATCAACATCTCATATTAGTTAAAATTGTGATAACTAGGAAATGCAAGAGCTGTTTGTTCCTTGCAGTATATTTTGTTGTCAGTGTCAGATTCAATTTAATGTTCACAAGTCACTAGAGGGCCAATTTATGTGTATATTATGTTTGAAGGAGCATATTCTTTGCCAACGTCTAAGGTACAAAGTACATGAAACATGGATATGAATGCTACATTGAACTAAATGAGCTCCCTCATTGAGATGAGTTGGTGAATTCATGATACTTTCAGAGTGCCGCTACAATATTTTGCTGCTCTTCCAAGTTACAACACATCTCTAAGACTTACAGAACCCTGTCAGTAACAAAACAAGCAAGACCATATTAGATTAAAATTTAAAACATTACCTTTCCACACCCTTCATAGTGGCAAACATATTGTCTCTCTCCATTGATGTGCGAGTGCTTTCTCAAAGCCCCAGCATCAATAAATGTCTTCCCACAGCCCTCATAGCTACAAAGGAAAAGGACCTCTGTAGTTGGCTCTGGTTCCGGCTCTGCCACTTCTGGCTCTTTCGATTTCTCTTTCATGGCCTTCGATGTGGCCTCTATAAAAGGAATGGCGCAAGGATAAACATTATCTCTATATGACTAAAGCAAAAGGGAAAGAATAATAGCTGCAACACCCTCAGTGCATTCTACTACCCCAGTTCAATAGCTATCCAACCTTTAGGTAATCCAAGCAATCAAGTCCAGTGTTTAAAATCCTGACCATGTAAGGGCATGAACCAAAGCCGTCCGGCCAAAACAAACCATCTGCATCTTGATTAACCCACAGATTGGTCAAAAAGCATTGAGTACATTCTCTTATGTAGACTAAAAAACACAAACATGCCTAGCTATCTTCGTGACTTCGTGTCCAATGCATGTTAAACACAGTCGAACATACAGACACTGTTAATATCTTTAATTCTCTTGATATAATTGGAGACATTTTACACATACACACGGCGTTTTGCCATTGTCTGAACAATCTCCACACACTTATTCAATACAGTGAAACTCAATGGATATGCTTAGCTACCTCTGAAATCCTACATTCTCTTAGTTTTGTCAGCAGAAGTTTACTTAAATGCTTAGCTATCTTCGTGACTTGGATTTGCTTTGCTTCTGAGCCTTACTGCTTCCACGTTTTCTTCCGGCGTAAGCGTCGTGGTCACTGCCTTCATCCAAATCATTGTCGATATATAGCAACCGATTGGGCATTGTCCTCCAGCAAATGCATGCCCAGGATGTTCTCTCCTTAGATGAATTGGTTGAGCTTGTATTCATAGATGTAAACCTTGTTACACCTTTCGATCGTATGGATAGCTGTAAGGTCGGTCGGACGATGCAGACCCATAAGCGCTACTAGTTAGCAGACGCCTTTGAAGTTTTTAATACCTTCTCTGGAGGTTGGCCATATTTGACCGCCACATCCACCACATTATATATTCTGCGGCGATTATTTGGTGATGAAGTTTAATATCTAATAAAATTATCAAATTCCATTTTATCCAATCAATAAAGAAAGACAAATATGCACTTCTTCACAGAATACAAAATGAAAACTTAAGTTCCAAATTACAGTAACTAAATAAATACAAAATTAACCAAAAGAAAAAAAAAATGATTACTCTGAGCTAAATAATTGGTGAGCTACCCATTAAGACTTTGTATTCTTCTACTCCTCCTTATTTCTCTTCTCCACTCTCTCTCTCTCTCTCTGTATATATATAATATATATATAACATATTTTATTTTTAATATCTAAATATATTTATTAATTAATAAAACCTTTTAAAATATAATGTATTCAATACCAACTAATATAAATATTAATATATTAAAAACATGTGTGTATATATATAAACATATTTAATTCCTGAACATAGTTGAGTTGCTTTCTGTCCAAGTCTTCGATTCTTCCCTGAATTTGGGATAGACCATATTAAATTAAAATTTAAAACATTACCTTTTCACAGTGGTCAAGATATTATCTCTCTCCATGGATGTGCCACTGCTTCCTTAGAGCTTGATTCTTTGGACTTGATTCCATTAAATTTAAATTAATTGACTTTTTGAATTAAAATCCATTTAATTAGCTTAAAAAAATTCAGCCCAATAACATAAAATCAATAAATAAGTGCTCTAATGGCCTAGATCAAACCAAATCAAGAATGATTAGGTTGGATACTTATTAACAATGGTTAGATTGGATTGGATATAAAAAAAAATTAACCGATGAAATTTGATTTGTTATGGTTATATGATTCAAATCAAACGAATAAATTATGAATCAAAACGGGTACTAGAGTTAATGGGACTCTTCATATATCGCACGGGATGGACGATCGGAGGTATGCGATTCTAGAAATTAGGAAAAATGTGACTCTGTTGTGGGTGAGAAGTGAGATTTTTGAAAAAAAAAAAAAAAAAAAAAATTCTCTTGCACCATCTTTCTATTCCAACCATCCAAGATGATTCTTTCCATCTTTCTTTCCTTTCCTTCCCTTCCTCCATGTCTCCCCATTAATTGTTTTTATATTTTATATTTAAATTCACTCAATTTCTCTAGTTTTGTTTACAGATTAATTGTATTATCTTAATTAGATTTTATTAAGAGAATACTGCATTATATATATATATATATGTATCTTCTTCTCAAACTAATTAATAGTCACCTTCTTTGTTTGCCTTTCCTGCTTGCTTTTTATTTAAAATATAACAAATATTAGTTCAAAATATATATAGATGTATGAATTGAATACAACTCACAAAATTAATTTTTTTAATTTTTAATAGCTACAAAAAAATACATATATAATTTATTATAATTACATGTAATTAATAAAAAATTAGTTTGCCATCTGCTAGGGATTTTTTCCACTCCATCTAGCCGCAGCCCATTGCACACCAGTATCCCATCGATGCCACAGCCAACTAAATTTCTTTGATCTGCAAAAGAAAGATTGCACCTCTCAAGAATAGGGGCACTCAAAAAACAGATGGTTATATATGTCTTTCTACATCTGCCCTACAAAGAAAAAATTTATTCGAAAAGAACAAAAACAAGTTAATACGATCAAGAGTAGATAAACGTTCCCGAATCGCTAACTAGAGAATGAACGAATGGGCGGGAATACTCACAGACGACCAAACTAACCGACACCAAGGAACCCCAGGAGGTTGACCCTGAAAGTCCTAGAACGTGGCCCTAACTAAAAAAAACCCGTTTGATGTTGGGAACCAATTAGGCTCATCACAACGCTTAATACAAGGGAAACTAGGAAGGTGATTCCAAACAAGATCTAAAGGCGGAGAGGAAGAAATTCTTCGACCAGATCTAAGAACCATCCTCAATAAAATCCGAGACCTTAGGGATTATTGAAATTCCTAATTGTCCAGGCAATTGGCACAAGAAACGATAAATGAGCACACCCAAAGGGTGCCACTGATCATGCCAAAAGAACATACTCCGACCGTTCCCAATTCTCCACGCAAAATGAGATCTCAAAGCCCCTCTTAACACGAGTAAATTTCGCCAATACCACGGAGGAATTTTAAGAAGCCAAAAGCATGCTCTTTTTACCCTATATAGAGTGTCACCATGAGTTCTCAAATTACATTTTCATCTACGATATAATGGGATTATAAAAATTAGTAAAGAATGTACTTGGTACCATTTGACAATTAAATAGAATTTTACTTGAACATGTTTTATTTATCTAATTTATTTGCTTTATCTCAAATTTAAGGCAGCCACTTTTCATATATATATATATATATATATATATATTTCTTCCCGCCCCTACTTAAAACACACGCATGAATTAAGCAAACTTTTCTATTGTTGCATTGCATCTGATTATGCGCATCAAGATACATTAATTAGCAACAACAATCTTCTTATTACTGTTTCTATTACTAAGTACTATTTCAAACCAATTAAGGATGAGCTTTTTATTCCTAGAACTGAGATAAATGAAAGAAACACCCATTAAGTGTTAATAGAAACACTTGTCTCTCCATAACACTTGTCTTTCCCTTTTAAGTGTTAAGTCTGGAATCTGATAACACTCCATCCCAAAGCACCAACCTCACGTCAAGATGTTGACTTCATCACAAAGCACCTGGCACAATCATGGCCGTTCAGTCATTCCCAATTAATAGAGTGTGTGTATGTGTTTGTATATCAAACGGAGTGTATATATGTATAATTATTAACTTCTCCTAAATAAAATAATTAATTACCTTATTTATCTATTTTCTCAAAATAACATAAATAAATATTTTCCCTTAATTTTTTAAATATTCCATAATAATAGCAAACACTAAAATTAATAATCATTATTTAAATTGATCCCGCATTTTCGTCTCAATAAAGATGACTCAAACGCTGCACATTTTCTTTGTCATCATAATCCTTCTGCCCAAACGGATTTACCAGTAGTCAAATCCCTGATTCCTACTGCCCAAACGGAGATTAAGGATGGTTCTCTCCACCACTCTCTGCCTCTCTATATATTGAACCCCAAACTTCACTACGCAACCACTTTAATCTACAACTCTTCTCTCTCTCTCTCTCATATCAATGGCAGAACATCCTTCTAGTTCCCAGACAGTTCGGTACGGAACGTGTGAGAGCATTGTATCAGAATGCTGCAGTGAATTCTCCCCCCAGTGGGAGTGAAGACATGGTCTGTGCAGCTTGCGGTTTTCCTATCTACTTGTCCCCCAAAAAGATGTCTATCAACGACGGAAGCGAAAATCCCTACGCTGACCTGGAGCCTCTCAGCGATGGATCTTGTTGGAACAAATCTTTCTGGCCTGATGGTATGGAGAAATTACTATCACCACCACCAACAGCGGAGGCGTCGTCGGAGGCGGGCCGGGCAACCGCGAAAAGAAAAAGGACAAAGTTTACGGAGGAGCAGCTGAAGGAGATGGTAGAGTTTGCTCGACTTACTGAGTGGCGATACCCTAAAAGGAACCGAGCAAAAACCGAGGAGTTTTGCAAACGGATAAAAATTGCTCCAAAAGTTTATAAAGACTGGGTCAAGAGGAACAAAAAGGTGCTCGGCGAAGCGAAAAATTTCTGCGCTGACCTGGAGCCTCTCAGCGATGGATCTTTTTGGGAGAAACCTTTCTGTCCTGATGTTATGGAGAAATTTCTATCAGCACCACCACCAACAGCGGAGGCGTCGTCGGAGGCGGGCCGGGCAACGGCGAAAAGAAAAAGGACAAAGTTTACGGAGCAGCTGAAGAAGATGGTAGAGTTTGCTCGAGATGCTGGGTGGCGATACCCTAAAAGGAACCTAGCAAAAACCGAGGAGTTGTGCGAACGGATAAAAATTGCTCCAAAAGTTTTTAAAGACTGGGTCAGGAACAGGAAGGCTAAGGTGAGAAAGAGCGCGCGGATGATGGCCTAATATTCATTTGTGAGTTTTTCTGTGTTTGTTTTGCTATGGGATGCCAAAGAATTGAGTTTGCTATATATATATATATATATATATATATATATATATACTAGGGATAACCCATGCCTTAAGGCACGGTACAACTAAAAAAAAATCAAACATTGAATTTGAACGTGAAATAATCAGAGACTGAACTTAGACATGTACTAAATTGAAAGCCTAAACTCGCCCTATATCATGTATGAAGACAATGTATATAGTTCTTAAATACAAAATAATCAAACAATGAATATAAGCATGTATTAAGCTGAAAATCGTTTGATGTCATGACTTTAGTGAAATAAGAATGGTCAAAATATGGATACTCTGTTAGAAATTTGACAAGGTATCATCTGAAAATAAGATGCAACAAATATATCAACCTATCTACAAAACATATGTATTTCATAATCATAATCAAATTATGTCATATGCACACTAAAATCTAACTATGTACTAATTACCACAACACAATTCTTCCTACACTAACAACTATATCAATACTTGTAAAAGCGACAGACAAAATAAATTCATAAATTTTTTTAATCATAGACTACTTTAATCACAAAATAAAATGATATAAACTACTTATAAATCAATCGCTATCTCAATGAATGAACAAAAACCAAGCAAGAGGTCAATAATTACATTTTGGGTCCCTAAAAAAATTTGCTTAATTCAAAAATCATGTAATGAGAAAGTATCCTTTGAAAATGTAAATTGAAATCAATGTAAGAAATTTTTAATTTTTCGACAAAATATCATTTGAAAATATAATACCACAAATATATCAACATGTCTACAAAATTTATATATTTTATAATTATAACCAAACCATGTCATATGCATGCTGATTACCATAAAACATCATAATATTAACCATCGTCATGCCTAACATGACTATTTACCAATTGCTTTAGGCATCAAAACAATAATAACCATTGTTTTGCCTATTTCGAACTATTTACCATTGCAAAATAAACTCATAGTTGTGCCTAAACATAAATAAGATTAAAGAATGACCACAAAACATAATTATATATAGTACATTTGCAAAATGGGTCATTCTTTAATCTAGTTTATCAAAATGGGTCATTTATCTACACGTCATTGTAAATACTCTCTCTCTCTCTCTCCATCACAACTTTGAATGTCATTGTATCAATCCAAATCTACATCTTCCAACTGGAAGAATGTACAACAATCTAACATTTACAAAAACAGTTAAATTTAGTCATGTCATTGATTTCAGTTTAATCTAGAATCTCATTGATTTCCTCTCTAGACTGAGGCTGAAACATTTTTAAACTAACAAAACAGTCTTAACATATACTAAAGAGGTCTCTCCTAAAAATAAACATTTCTCCTAAAAATACTTATTTTGTTCTTTTAAAAATATTTAGAGATAATTTCTCCTAAAAATATGATTCCAATAGATTATCAACCTGTATAGACAATCAATAAAATACTAATTACACAATCTACCATCTAATAAACAAACAAACTGTGAATAATATATGAGTGAAATGAAACTCATCTTACAGTTTGTTCTAAGTCGTCATCAATCTGTAAGAAGATGCATGAAAATAAAGTGAAATAGATATGTGAATATGTTGCGGTGTTAAAAAAAATAAAAGGAAAATAGAAGAGGTTTAAACTTACATGACAAAAAATGGTGAGATTGTTCATTTTTCAATCCTGTGAGTTTGCATTGGTGGTTAGTACACTATGGTGGCTACAAATATAAGAAACAGAGAGAAATAACTAAACATGCAATTGAAAATATAGAAACTATTACCCACACAATCTTGTCTTAGCAAAATTATTTACCAATATGCATAAGAACGTAATAATATCAATCGTGTAAGCAAGTTAAAAAAAAATAGATAAATACACTCCGTATGCGACAAACAAAAATAATTTGACAAGTACTAAATATTCAAATAAAAACTTGTAATAAGTCTTTACCAACATATGTCTAACATATTCAACTAAGTCTTTACCAACATATCTCAATCACAACACATATAGCAATGAACGAAGGTCTTGAAATACTTATTCACTTGCCCAACTCAAGTATTAAAGTCTTGAAATCCCTTGTACAAACTACTTAACCCAAAAATAAGAGCTATACATAACAAATGGACACAAAAAAAGTACCGCCCTTTTCCAAGGACCAATATTTTATACCATGGTTTGCTTTATTTTAATGTTGAGGTGTGGCACATATGGTATTATACAGAATATAGGGTTCACATGTATTCTAGGCAACCATGGGAAGATTATATACTTGCCTTGAAAATATGCCTTTTGTTCATTTGGTACACATAGGTAAGTAATGGTGTTAAACATATGCTTTATTATTTTTTCTCTTTGAGATCACTGAAAATGTATGCTTTATTATTTTTTCTCTATTAGTTAAGAGTGAAGCTGAAGACAAATCTTCATGGCCTTGAGACCTTGTGCATTCCTAATCCCTTAATAGAATTTGGGCGGAACACCAAGACAACCCATGACAGGATAGACTCAAACATCAGGTCACGTCCTAAGTCATGTAAATAAGCTCCAATTCATTTAAGTCAATAGATAATTTAGCATGGATATCAAATGCTCACTTCAGAACCCAAATTCAGCTTTCTCCATCTAAAACACCCCTTAAACACATACACACATGCCCTCATAAACATGGACAGTCATATATACAAAATAACAATAATAATAGAGCTCGGATGAAGCAAAGTGGATCAATTACGTACCTGAACTCTGGAACCTATATTCAGCTAAAGGAATCTTTTCAGGCCACTTTGGAACCTGTATAAAATCAAAATCCAAGGAATTATGCAAAAATCAAACAACCCATTACCCACATAAAACCAAGAAACCAAACCCTGTCAGTCATTTTTTCATTGTACATCAATGTCATCCTCATTCTCTTTGCTTCATCACTAACATATTCCACCACAATTACATATATATTAGATCATGAACTTACAACACAATGTGGGAAGGCAAGTTCCAAGAAAATCCCAATCTTGCTACAAACAACAAATCAAAAGATTAGAACTTGCTACACATGCCACATCCATACCCTAAAACTTAGGCTAAATCAAGCAATTCAAGCCCCTCAGATTTCAATGAAACAAACAGTAGTGGTAAAATCACGTAAAATTTTAAAAAAAATTAAAATTTACACTATTGGTGTTTTTTTATTTAAAAAAATTCAAATGTTGTAGTCAATAACATTTGAATATGTTATTAAGTATTGAAGTTAAGAACATAAAGAATAAAAGTTAAGAACATAAAGAATAAGAAGTGGTTGGTTGGAAATGCAAGCCCATTACATCCAGTTTTATATATTTTGGGTCTTCAGCAAACAGCTCAAGTACCATTTCTTACAGTCTTGCATTATCCCAGAGACTAACTAATAGCATCTAATCTCAAATATTATTGTTTCGTTACAATCTATATAAAGAACCAAATACACTGACCTTTTTCAACGTCCTGAAAGAATTCATTGGTATTTGTCTGGGAGATTAACAGAAAACATCAAGCAAAGTCGCACCAAAATCCTCGAATCTCAATCGAAAGCCAGAAATTCAAAATTTATTTTGTAAACAGAATCTAAGGCACACGATTCTTCATCTCTTTCCCACCTTTTTTCTCAGCAACTGAAGGAACAGAACTAAATATAGCAAATAAAAACATAAAGAATAACCACTTAAATACTCTGCCCAAAACCCTAAAAATCCAAATCTCTACCACAAAACCACCTGTTCTTTCCACAAAATTGATTCGTGCAACAATATCAGATTTCCCAACCAATCGAGAAAAACAAAACGGATGTAATGGGCTTATTATTCATTGCTTGCATTTCCAACCAACCACTTCTTATACTTAATTGATATTTAAAATTAAGTATTTGAGGCTTATGCCAACTGAACTTGCTGTTTGGAGCATCCATATATACATGTGCCCAAAATCTCACATGCAAGCAACCAAAAGTAACATGAACAAATTAGAATTCAGAACATAACAAATCAAAAAAACAAATTTCCAGTCTCTTCCATTTACAAAATATAAATAAAATCATTTGGTAACTTGATATATACATTTCCTGTTTCTAACATTCAATCTTCACAACCACAAAAAAGTGCATCGGTTTATACGCTCAGCCAACAATAGCAGAACAAATGATAAGATCTATTGAAGGACAAATCCATTAGCCCTACCATTCAAAAATTTAACCATAAAAATGGCACTACCACTGTGTTTCAAAATTGTGGAAGCGAAGAAAATGAAACAACAGCATATGTACTTATATATACATAAAATGTATGTCCATTAGTTATTTTATTTTCTTTGTATTCTTCTTTCCAGGGAGATGTCTTAGTTACAAAGTCAGGGTAAAAAAAACCAGCCTATAAGCAAAATCCAAGCAAGGAGAACCACTACAACCCAATTTGGTGACTTAGAATACAAAAAAGTTTTATAAGCAATAAAAGCCAACACAAAACAAAACCAAATAGGATAATTCGACACACTCCATTACAAATTCCAACCCAGGAAAAGATTTCAACTTTATTTTTCGTTCCTTTTCCCTCGTTTACATAACTTCCAACAAAATCTCAAATGAAACCAAAAGAAAAACAACCAAATATTTCAGTTCCCACGAAAAGATTCCAACTTCCATTTTTCAACTCACCCTAAGCAAATTCAAATGCACATATTAACACAGAGAGCCCACAATTTCAGTTTCCAGGTCAAGAATCTGGCCTTCATTCTCATTTCTCTTACCTCATTTTCAAATCAACCAAACAAAAACTCAAACCCACACATTAACAACAGAACCCAGAAATTCAAGCAAAACGAAGCCACTGACAGATCAAGCACCAAAACTGGCGACACAAAGATCTCTTCACGAAAAAGAAGAGATTGAAAGTACATACACAGAAAGAGAGAGTCCACAATGGAGAAAATTTGAGAGATTCGCTTACAAAATTTCACTCTGCCGACGACGGTTGTGGGCCGAGAGGGGGTGGTGGCAAACGGCGGAAATGGGGGGCGATAACGGCGGTTCTGGGCCGAAAGGCAGTAGTGGCTATTAAACCTCGCTGTAGATCTCGAAGTGGTCCTTCAGCTTCTCTTTGGTGGTCTCCCATGAAATCCCACCGATGAATAGCTTCTCCTCAGTGGTCTCGAGAGGGGGTTGCAGCGACGATGGCGGGGCTAGGCCGATAGGGGGTGCAACGAACGACGGAGGGAGGGGCGACGACGGCGTGGGTGGGTGGGTGGGTGGGTTTGTGATGGCGATTGGTTCGTGATGGAGAGATGAGATGGGCGGAATGAGAGATGAAGTAGGCGGTGTGGGGGACAATGGTGGTGCTGGCTGGCTTGAAGGAGAACAGAGAGAGGATCGGAGATGGTGGAGCGGCGATCGACCGGCGGAAGGCAAACCGGAGAGAGAGACAAATAGGGAAGGAGAAGGGGGAGAGATAGAGATAGTGAGTGAGTGAGTGGGAGAGAGGAATTGCAGAGTACTGGCGTGGAAGGGGGGTGGGTGTGAGAGAGAGAAAGAGAAAAGACAGAGTGGGCGGGAAATTGAAATCTGAAAATTAATCCAACCCATTCATTTACACTGAAATCAATTTCAGCCATAGGATCAAAAGACATTTTGAGACATTTTCAAAAACAGTCCTCCCTTATTATATAGATGATGAGGAGAACGCCCTCGGTCCCATAATTACGCCAAGACGAATACCTAACAGCGGTCAAAAGATACACAGCAGACAAGCATCGCCACGTCAACCAGATAAGCACTCAATAGAGAAACCCCCGAGACCTCAGGAGTAGGCTAACCCACCGAAGATCACGGAGGCAACAGTTATCCCGAACTCCTCGGAGATGGAGGCTATCGCGAAACCCTTATCGGGAAAGTCCCGAGGAAGGCGGGAGGAAGATCCCGAAGATCCCTCATGATCCCTATCCCGAGAAAAGGTAAGAGAAGAAGGTGGGGGATTCTTCTTATCTTTCATCAATTAACATAGTTTAAAAGGGACAAGGAACCCTAGATCGAAAAACTAACTTAATCATCGGAGATCGACCGGGGGAGCAAGCCCCGTCTCCATTGCAGGTACATTCAGAAAGGCAAGAAGGGAACGTGCGGCTACCACTTCTGAAAATCCATCATCAATTGGCGCCCACCGTGGGGCCGACATTCTTCTCTTCTGTCTTTCCAGTGCAGCGGACAATCCTCTCAACCGTGAATGGCGACCAGAAGACAGCCGTCTAGGGCCGTGGGGAGCAACCCCGTTCCAGAACCGAGTCAGCAGAACCCTCCCCGAAGCCCGCCGGGGAGGGCTCGGAGTCCGGAGGGCCCTCCGCCTCCTCCTGATCGGATAGCACTTCTGAAGGGTCAAGTACAACGATTGACGGAGTTACTCATGGGTTTTCTAGATGGCCAGCATCAGCAAGCCCAGCACTCTCGGGCGGAAGAAAGGCGCGAGCCCCCAAGAGAAGAGGAATCTTATTGACGGGACGAGAATCCGCAGAGGCCAGGGCCAGATGACGGCGAGGCGGCCGAGTCTCTTGACTTGTCGTTTGTGCAGCAGCGGCAGGAAAGAAGATTGCGGCAGTTAGAGGAGGAGATGGCCGCCCTAAAGCCAAGGACCGGAGAGGCTCAGGGACCAAGGATAAATCAGCCCCTTGGCCCAGAGATCATAGCGGCCATACCACCAGAACGTCTCCGTATCCCGGCCATTAAGTCCTACGCAGGGACCACCGACCCGATGGATCACCTGGATCTCTTTACCTCGCATATGATGGTACAGGACGCCTCAGACGCGATGTGGTGTAGAGTTTTCTTGGCCACTCTAGAGGGGCACGCACGGGCGTGGTACTCAAACCTGGCTCATCATTCCATCGTAAGTTTTGCGCAACTCCGGAGCAGCTTTCTGGCGCACTTTGCACCTCTCCGAAGACACCGAAGGTCCACCATGGCCTTGGTGAGTATGAAGCAAAACCAAGGAGAGCCCTTGAAGGATTTCGTTTCACGATTTAATATGGAAGCCCTGAGCATCGAGAACTTTGACCACAATGTTGCTATGGTGGCATTCCAGAACGCCCTGAGGCCCGGCCCTTTCGCCCAATCATTAGCCAAAACGCCTCCGAGCGCGTTCACGGACATATTGGGCCGGGCCACGAAGTACATAAATGCCGAAGAGGTCATGCAGGCTAAGAGGGCGGAGCATGTGGAGAAGAAGGATAAAAAGAAGCATCCCGAGGAAAGGAGGAGTGACGATCGAAGGGAAAAAAATCGCCCTCGGTGGGATTCGATGGGTTTCACTCCTCTGAACGCCCCGAGGGCAGAAATCCTGGCTACTATTGAGGGAAAAGATTATTTGAAAAAGCCTCGACCGATGAAGGCACCATCTGACAAAAGGAACAGAAGTAAATATTGCCGATTCCACCGAGATCATGGTCATGACAAGGAGGAGTGTCACCAATTAAAGGAGGAGATTCAGGAACTTATCAATCGGGGTTTCCTGAGGAGCTACGTGGCAAAAACAGGTGATTCTCAGGGGAGAAAGGATCGACGGTCGCGATCAAGAAGCCCCCCCAAGAGAGACCGCGCGGAGGATCGAAATCGGGCCCAGCGGGAGAGATCACATCGAAGAGAAGATGATCATCCTCAGCCTCCGATATTCCACACACTCGCGGCTGGGGAGGTCCCAGTCATGAAGGACGAAAAAAGTAATGCGGCCCGGCTGAAAAGGTCGAGGAACGTGGATCCAATCTCTTTTTCAGATAGCGACCTCCCGGGGTACCCGACTCGAAATGACCCACTGGTGATAACAGCTGAACTTGGGAAGTGGGAACTTCGGCGGATCCTTGTGGATCCAGGAAGCTCTTCAGAAATCTTGTATCGGCAAGCCTTCTTAGGCATGGGGTATGAAATGACACAGTTAAGGGCAGCGAGGGTCCCTTTGGTGGGATTTGATGGTGAAGCCGTATATTCAGAAGGGATTATTCAACTCCCGGGACGGTAGGGAGAGGTTCCCGAACTTCTCGTGTTATGCTAGACATCCTGGTAGCGGACGTGCCTTCGGCTTACAACATGATTCTGGGAAGATCGGGTCTCAATGCCCTTCGAGCCATCCCAAGCACATATCATATGATGATGAAGTTTCCCACGGATAGGGGGACGGGCGAAGTGCGGGGAGATTTGCGCTTAGCCCGTGAATGTTACATGGCCTCTATAGGCATGGCGAAGAGTAAAGAAGCAGGGTTGCAGAAGGATGCTGACCCCCCGAAGGAGGTCAGCTTTCTACTAGAAGGACCTGAAGATCCCAAAACAGCGAAGCCGGTGGATGAATTGGAAGAAGTACCTCTGGAAGAAAATTGCCCAAGTCGATGTGTAAGAGTGAGTATGGAGTTAAAAGATCCGCTAAGGAGTCAAATAATATCACTCCTTAGACAGTATGCAGATATCTTCGCGTGGACAGCTCGGGATATGCCAGGAGTAAATCCAGAAGTAATGACACACAGGCTGGGGGTCCGATCAGGTTTTCAGCCTGTCAGACAGAAAAAACGAAGCTTCGCCCCTGATAGGGCACGGGCGATCGAGGAGGAGATCGCAAAGTTAGCAGCTGCGCACCACATTCGGGAGGTGGATTATCCAGATTGGCTAGCGAATGTTGTGCTGGTTCCCAAAGGGCAGAGCAAGTGGAGACTTTGCATCGATTTCACCGATCTTAACAAAGCCTGCCCAAAAGATAGCTACCCACTCCCGAGGATTGACGCCCTAATTGATGGAACTGCTGGATGTTCGCTCATGAGTTTCCTAGATGCTTTTTAGGGATATCACCAGATTCCATTGCACCCGGAGGACCAGGAGAAAACGACATTCATCACCAACAAGGCAACCTACTGCTACACCGTAATGCCTTTCGGATTAAAGAATGCAGGAGCCACTTACCAGCGCCTGGTAAATAAGCTTTTTCACCAACAACTCGGGAGAAATATGGAGGCTTACGTCGACGACATGCTGGTAAAAAGTATGGTAGCCGAATGTCATCCGGAGGATCTGGAGGAATGCTTCAAAACCCTTCGTAAGTTCCATATGAAACTTAATCCTGTCAAATGTGCTTTCGGCGTTTCTGCAGGAAAGTTCCTAGGCTACATAGTACACCACCGAGGGATCGAGGTAAACCCTGCGAAGGTCAAAGCTATCATGGATATGCCGGCCCCGAGGAATGTGAAAGAGGTACAGAGCCTTACGGGTAGGATGACAGCCCTTGGCAGATTCCTTTCTCGTTTGGCAGAAAAAGGCCTTCCTTTCTACAAGGTCTTATCGAAAGCAAATAACTTCGAATGGAATTCTGAATGCCAGCGAGCTTTCGAAAAGCTTAAGGAGCACCTAGCCACGCCTCCGGTTCTTACCAAACCGAAGCCCGGAGAACCATTATACATATATCTGGCGGTGGCCAATGAGGCCGTAAGCTCGGTATTGATTCGAGAAGAAAATAAGATCCAGAGGCCCGTTTATTATGCGAGTAAACGATTATCGGGAGCCGAGGTTCGGTATCTTCCTATGGAAAAACTGGCGTTCGCCTTAATAACATCGGCGAGGAAACTCCGACCCTACTTTCAAGCTCATACGATTATAGTGCTTACTAACCAACCCTTGAAGCAGGTTCTTAGCAAGCCAGAGCTTTCAGGCCGGATGTTGAAGTGGGCAGTAGAGCTCACCGCCTTCGACATTGAGTATAGGCCGCGACCGGCCATTAAGGCGCAGTCGCTAGCAGACTTCATCGCCGAAGGGATAGGAGCTCCCGAAGGTCCCGAAGCAAACCAGAAACCATGGTTAGTGGTGGTAGACGGAAGCTCAACCTCGGGCGGCAGAGGGGCAGGATTAATGATAAAGAGTCCCGAAGGGCAAATATGGCCTTACGCGCTACATTTTGAATTCCGAGCATCTAACAACGAAGCAGAATATGAGGCCTTATTGGCTGGGCTTAGGTTGGCTGAACAGTTGGGAGCTCAAAACGTCGAGGTGAGTTTAGATTCTAACTTAGTGGTGCAGCAGGTGAATGGAGAATATGAAGCCCGAGAAAATCACATGGCGCAATACTTGACCCTAGCCAAAGAGCTGATGGCGCGTTTCCAACACGTAAAGGTGGAATACGTCCCTCGAGCCATGAATACAGAGGCGGACTTGCTGTCCCGAATCGCCTCTTCCTCTTTCCCTACAAGCTCTCAAGAAATTCGGATCGAATCTCTTCCGCAAAAGAGTATCGAAGAAGCCGCAGACCAATTTTGTATCGATAACGAGCCTAGCTGGATGGACCCCCTGTTGTCATATTTGAGAGAGGAAAAGCTCCCCGAAGACGACTCGGAGGCACGGGAGGTCAAACGAAAAGCCCGAAATTTCGTGTTAGTCGGGGGGGAACTATACAGAAGGTCTTTTTCACAACCACTGCTCAAGTGTATCCGACCTCGCGAAGCAGACTACATCCTACGGGAGATTCATGAAGGAATATGTGGAAACCACATCGGGGCTTGGGCGCTTAGTCAAAAGGCCCTGCGGCAGGGGTATTATTGGCCAACGATGGTGCGAGATTCCGAGCAGCTGGTTAGAACTTGCGATCGGTGCCAGAAAACGTCTAACTTGGTCCATGTGCCGGCAGTCGCGCTAACTCATCTCGCCACACCATGCCCCTTCGCTCAATAGGGTATAGACATCCTGGGGCCTTTTCCCCCAGCAGCTGGACAGGTCAAGTATATCATGGCTGCTATCGATTACTTCACAAAGTGGGTTGAAGCTGAAGCAGTGGCCTCTATTACTTCTCGGCGGGTGAAACAATTTCTATGGAAGCATGTAGTCTGTCGCTTCGGAGTTCCTCGGGTGCTGATCTCAGACAACGGCACTCAATTTTCTGACCGGTCCGTTCGGGAATGGTGCCAGGAGTTGGGAATCAAGCAACAATTCACCTCGGTAGCTCACCCCCAAGCTAATGGCCAAATCGAACTCGCTAACAGAACTCTGTTGCGCGGTTTAAAAACAAGAGTAGATAAGGCGAAGGGTAGCTGGGTAGAAGAACTGTCGAGCATTCTGTGGTCTTACCGAACTACGGCGAAGGTCTCCACGGGAGAGACTCCTTTCAGTCTATGCTACGGCTCGGAAGCATTAATCCCAGTTGAAATTGGAGTGCCTACGCTATGAGTAGAGCTGTTCGACCCTGAATCCAATGAGCAGAGTTTGAGGGACAACCTAGACTTCCTTGATGAATTTCGTGATCAGGCGAGGATTCGACAAGCTGCTTATAATCAGCGCATAGAGAGATACTACAATCGACGAGTAAGAACACGAAACTTTCTACCAGGAGATTTGGTATTAAGGCGAGCAGACGTTTAGGGAACCCGAGAAACAGATAAGTTAACACCAAATTGGGAAGGTCCTTACAAAGTAACAGAAGTCCTCAGCCCGGGGGCATACAAACTACAGACCCTCGAGGGTACGACGGTGAAAAACGCATGGAACGTGCAGAACTTGAGGAAGTTCTATCAGTGATAGCTCTTTATTATCTTCATATGATCTGTTAGTAATAATTTTACATTATATGTCTTGGCATCTTTTCTCTTTATTGCTTCGCGTATGCTATCCAGGAATAAATTCATTTTTTCTCCTATGCGTAAAAACTCATCATTTCCAAAGATCTGGGAAGGCACATCAGCGCAAAGGGAAAGAATTGACATACCTTCAATGAGGCTAGACCCCTCAACTATAACGAAGGGTCAAATATGACCCTCGGGGGGTCCGAATCCCCGACGAAAGCAAAGGATCAGATATGATCCTCGGGGGGCCCGAACCCCCGACGAAAGCAAAGGATCAGATATGATCCTCGGGGGGCCCGAACCCCCGACAAAAACAAAGGATCAGATATGATCCTCGGGGGGCCCGAACCCCCGACAAAAACAAAGGATCAAATATGATCCCGACAAAAACAAAGGATCAAATATGATCCCGACAAAAACAAAGGATCAAATATGATCCTGGGAGGCCCGAACCTCCGGCAAAAGCAAAAGATCAGATGTGATCCTTGGAGGGTCCCGAATCCTCGAAAGGCTTAAGATTACGAGGATCAGGCGCGATCCTTGGGGGGCCGGAGCCGAACCCTTTTGAGCAAGCGACGAAGACCAAGTCTTGCGATGAGCAGGAAGGGTAAAAAAAAAAAAAGGGGGAAGAATCAAGCCTGATCCCAAGCGGCCTTCTTTTTCTTGTTTTTCAAAAGAAAATTGTGTGAAAAATCTAAACACTTTTATTATTACGACAACAGGTTTTAATACAAAAAATGACTACTCTAAAGAAGACAAGGCGGCGACAACATCGAAGGGGATGGAGTCTACATCCAAGTTCGGGAAGCGCTCTTTGATGAGTTTTCTCATATGCTCAAACCCACCCCGAAGTACTCCTTCTAATTCCGCGGCATAAGCTTCAGAGCTTCGGAAATCCTCTCGACCATTCTGAAAAGCCACTTGGGCGTCCTTGAGGGCAGATTGAAGTTGGGCATGAGTGGTACGAAGGTCTTCTTTGCACCGGGAATAAGACTCCAACGCTTCGACCTGTCCCTTCTTGGCCTCCTTCAGCTCTAGAGTGAGTCTTTTTATATCCTCCTGAAGCTGGCGATTAACAACCTTAGTGGAATCCAGCTCCTCCCCAAGTCGGGAATTGGCCTGATTAGCCTCAAGCATGTTCTTCTGGACCAACTCCAAATCCTCCCGAGCTTGAGCTTCGGCTTCGTTGGCAAGTCGGGCATCTTCTTGCGCCAGCTCCACAGACTTGGTTAAAATATGAACACGGTGCTCGAGACCCGACAATTGGGAAGAAAGAGATTCCAACCCTCGAAGCCTTTCCACTTCAGACTCCAGGGAGATGATCCGAGTTTGAAGTTCGGACTCTCGTCGAGAGACCAGACCTTGGAACTCCGTAAGGTTCTGAGGAAGTAAAAACAGAGTATAGATTAAGACCTACTCGCATAGAAAAAGCGAAAAGTCAAAAGAAGAAGGAGTACGGTCGCACCCTTAGAATTTCAGCACAATAGTCGATTTCGTTCGGAGTTCGTAGAGTCTCCGGTAAGACTAAAGCTGTTGAAGGAGCATTGGTGGCTTCAGGAGCCGAAGGCTCGGAGGGAGCAGCAGCTGGGGAGGCGGCTTCCATCCTGCGACGCTTCGTTCGGCGCGCTAAAATCTCCTTCGCCGACAACACCGAAGCCTCTCCCGTCAGCTCCGAACGCCCCGCTGGTGCCAATGGCGTTAAAATTCGTTTAAAAATCGAACTGATAGGGATGCTGGGAGGCGTAGCACTGGACTCCGTACCTTCCATGGTTTGCCTTTTCTGGGCCTCTGCGCGAGCTACAGCAAGCACCTGAGCGATGGTCGCCGAATCGTCTTCGGGAGAGATCGGCAAGCGCCCAGGCATGGTGGAGGCTTCTCGCCGCGCGGTCGGAGAGTCTCTGGTTTGAGAAAGGAGAAGCGGGGAAGATGGGTCCCCCGAACGGGAAGATGGGTCCCCCGAACCCCCAGCAATGCTCCCCTTGGAAGCCTCTTGGAAGGTCCCGGGGTCTTCCTCCACCGCCCTTCGCGACCTGGACGGTAATGAGTTCTTCTTGTTACTCTTCTTGCTCTTTGGAATTCGCTTGGGAGGCGCAGTCCTCTCCAACACCCTCTGGTTGCCGGAAGGTGCCGAAGGGCCCTTACTCCCAGGGAAGTCCAAAATCATTCCTTTGGTGATAGCAGAATAAGATATTTCCCAGACCTCTTCATCTAAGAAAGAGATAACAACGAAAATCAAATACAGACAAAGGAAAAAGAGAGAGTAAAAGAAAAAGATGAAGGAAAAAGAGCTCACAGTTCTCGCCGTCCAAACCCGCTTGGGAAAGGCTGGGATTGGAGAGCCATCCTTCTTCCCAGTTCCGACTGTTCTTCATAAGTCGGCAGGCGAAATCTTCAATGGTCTCGACACTCGGACACTTGTGCTTAGTGTCCAGAGTCCACTCGTTACTGACAGACCAGATCTCTTGAGAAGAGCCGGATGGCCTGGGGCGGACGAAGACAAAACGCTCCTTTCAATCATCAGAATCTTTCGACCCGCCGGATTGCATAAGAGTCGAAGCAGAAATCTCAAGATTAGAGTATCCCTTGCAGGCGAGAAGACGGCTATCTTTCACGATCCGAGGGGAGATGGAGATCCACCCTCCGGGGTCGCGGTTGGTCGTGAAGAAATAGTCGAAGAGGTCTCCAGTTGGCTCAATTTTGCCAGAATGACAAATAAGGAGGAACCCCATCAAGTATCGCCATCCGAAGGGAGACAGTTGGGCGGGAGAGATAGTAAGATGTTGAAGTAAGGTCATCACTCTTCTCCGGGGAGGGAGCCGAAAGCCCCTGTCAAAAGCACACTTATAAATGCAAAGGCGGCCGGCGACGGGATGACATGCTCGTAGATGGCTGTTGAACTCTACCTCCCACTCTTCGGGGACGTTGTACTTTTCTCTGAACTGTTGACATTCCGCTTGGCTCATCCATTGACATGGAATCGACGCAGCAGGATGTTTTTCCCACTCAATAAGCTCTGCACCAGCGGGATTAAACCTCCCAGAACCGATTATCGCCATGGCAAAGAGCTAGAAGAAAGAGAGGCGAAAGAGGAGGAAAACGCTTGCGGGCACAAGAAAAGCTAAAACTGAAGGAAAGTCGCACGAAAAGAGAAGTAGAGGGACTGAAGGGTTCCCATTTTAAAAGATCAAACTGCGGGGATAAGAGACCAAAGGACGAGCAATAATGAGCATTGATCACCCCGCACTGACAGAGCTCGAAAGACGAAAAGGCCTCGGACAACGCATAGGGAAGGGATACCGCCGTCAAAACCGATTGATTTTCGCGTCTGTCAGACGCACAAAAAAAAAAAAGAAAAAAAAGGGGAGTTAAAGTGAAGAGCCTCAGGGGCCTTACTACTCCTCGGGCCCTTCAAGCCGAAGAGCTCAAGGAGTAGGGGGGCAAGTGATGAGGAGAACGCCCTCGGTCCCATAATTACGCCAAGACGAATACCTAACAGCGGTCAAAAGATACACAGCAGACAAGCATCGCCACGTCAACCAGATAAGCACTCAATAGAGAAACCCCCGAGACCTCAGGAGTAGGCTAACCCACCGAAGATCACGGAGGCAACAGTTATCCCGAACTTCTCGGAGATGGAGGCTATCGCGAAACCCTTATCGGGAAAGTCCCGAGGAAGGCGGGAGGAAGATCCCGAAGATCCCTCATGATCCCTATCCCGAGAAAAGGTAAGAGAAGAAGGTGGGGGATTCTTCTTATCTTTCATCAATTAACATAGTTTAAAAGGGACAAGGAACCCTAGATCGAAAAACTAATTTAATCATCGGAGATCGACCGGGGGAGCAAGCCCCGTCTCCATTACAGGTACATTCAGAAAGGCAAGAAGGGAACGTGCGGCTACCACTTCCGAAAATCCATCATCATAGATATATATATATCTATATATATATGCAGATTATATGTATTCTTCTTCTTCGTCTAAGTCTGGTTCTACCATTTTTGCTTCTCGATTGAATTTGTTTGAAGAGTTTGAGAGATGAGTGGGCTGTGAGAGCAAGGAGGGGAAATTGGGGATATGTGGGTTTTAAAGAATAATTTATGGTAGCTCTAAAGAGTGAATATAAATTTGATTGGTGTGGACTGTGAAGAGTAGTAATATGGGTTTGGGATAGAATTTCCCTTCTACGATATTTGCTCTCTTCTTCAAGAGTTGAAGATTTTAGAGAAAGAAAGAGGAAATAGGATGGTGCTGGGTCCCTACTCTAAAACTAAAAATCTTGTAATATTTAAAAATATTTAAAAAGGAAACAATCCTCTTTTAAAACTTTAATTTGTATTCTTGTACTCCTGCATGCTTCTAATTAAGTCCGAACTAAGACTTCTTTCTTTTGTCTAATTTGGTTAGTAGCCTTAGATGTTCCCAAGCAATCTAACGAGGAAGGAGCTCGTCGTTGAGGAAAGGTAAGAAATATACGGCGGTTTGGCTTGGGCTGGGCAGATCAACAAACAGGTGGAGGACACATACATATCTTTTGGGTAGTCTAGTTTGACAAGTTCCAAGCCAACAATAATGAATTAACAAACCAAAAGGGGGGTTTCACAACTCAGAAAAGAATCCGCCATAACTCATGTTTCTGGAAGCAGTGGATAATAACATTGGAAAGGACAACTCAAGAATCAATATTTTGTGAATCTCAATATTATAATCAATCAATTTTGGTCTCCTGCCCGGTCGTCGGACATTTTTTATCTCACCCGACACGGACGTGCCAACCCCTCCCCCTGAAACACCCCCCAAATCCCCAATCCCCCCACCCACATATATGCATACATAGATATAATTTTATATTTTTTAAATATTACTATAAATTATTATTTAAATAAATTGTTAATTCTATTTTTTTTAGTTAAAGTTATAATTGCTTTTATAATTACAATTATAACCATAATTAATAATTTATTTACTTTTTTTAATCAAAACAAAATTTATTCAGAATTTATATCTTTTTAATAGTGTCTGTCAAATAAAAATATAATCGAATAGAGCAAATTATTTAGAAGAGTGTGACATTATTTAATTTAGAGGGCCAAAATAAGAGATTTAATTAGAGTGGATTTTAAGTCTATTATTAGTTGGACTAGTGAGTGTCGAACAACATAAATAGGTCGATATTTTTAACAATTTGATCGATTTGAACATCTATTTGATCGAGTTGGTTCGATTTTAGAAAAAAATTAATATATTCAATTTAAATCACATCAAATCCCTTTGAGTAATTTAATCAATTCGATTACACTTGTATACAATAGATATAATTAAAAAGATATAAAATATATTTAAATTTTGTTATGATTAAAAAAATAAATAAATTATTAAATATGATTATAATTAAAATTATTAAAGTAATTATAACTTTAATTGAAGAAATTAGAATTAATAATTTATTTAGATAATAATTTATAATAATATTTAAAAAATATAAAATTATATCTATGTATGTATGTGAGGATGGGGGAAGGGGTGCCTAGAGGGAAGGGGTTGTCTGTCCGTGTCGAGCAAGGCAACCCAAGCAAAACATTTATATATATATACAACAACAATAATATATTTAACTTTCATATATCTAACTTTTTAGATTTTTATATATTTTTATTTTTTATCATATCTTATTTTACGTTTATACATTTTATATCAAACTCTAATGTCTCTTCCAAAATTATTTTTGGTCTGCTTCTATATTTTTTTTGACTAATTATTCTATTTTATTAACTTTTCTTACATGAGCGTTTCTTGATTTTCTTCTTACATGATCAAATCGTCCTAGTCTAGTCTCTCTTTTTTTCTCCTCGATTGACAGTATTTCTATCTTATTACGAATAACTTGATTTTTAATTTTATCTTTTTTTATATGCCCACACATCCATCTTAGCATTCTCATTTCCATTAAACTCGTCTTTTGCTTATACTAATATTTAACTGTTTAATATTCTAAGGCATATAACAAGATTGGTCTTATATATAACTGTTCTATAGAATTTTCTTTTTCAATTTTAATAAATTTTACCATCACATAATATTTCCGATATATTTTTTTATTTTAGTCAATTTATCTTAATTTTATACGTGACATTCTTGTTTAATTTCTCCACGGACCCTAAAGTTGAAGCTCTAGTCCTCCATTTGGATTTCCCTGGATCCGCCTTTGTTCTCACCCAGCTTTACCCAATTGTTGCCTTATCTGAAACAAATAAGTTTTAATTATTATATTTAGATAACAATAATTAAAATAATATATAAGAGAAAATAATTTTAAAATCATAATAATAAAAAAACTATTTTCTTTTACTGTTCTTGTAATGAAAAATAAATAATTTTTTTTCACAAAAGATTTTAAATAAAAAAATATTTTCTTTCACTATTCTTGTAAGTTGTCATAAAATTAAGGTAGCCAAAGGAGGAATAAAAGCCATGTTTCTGAGAGATTCCACACCAAAAGCCACTAATACTTTGGAAGTTGAGGTAGAGGCTGTTGAACAGCATATCCATAATCGCTGGGGGATGACGTGAACAAGAGATTATCCACTTGAGTATGAGACTTCACTAATGCTTATCCTCAAGTCTTCGGATCGGATGGGACCCGTAATTGATGGTCAGAGTTGGGGAGTAACTGGGACTCCCTCCAAAGACCAAACGATAATTAAAAATTAAAAAGCCATACTTGAGTATGCTGTCCGAGAGAGTTATGGAAGGTCTTACAGGAAATGGGTAAAAGGAAAAAATTGTCCCTTCAAATTTTATAAAATTGCAAAACATTGCCCTTGTCTTTGCTCTCTACTCGCTCCCCTCTCATAGCCACGTCTCAGCTAGCTTCGCCTCTCTATGGTGCCTTACTGTCGTTGCCGCCTCTCTCGTCTCGTGTCGCCTCATCGATCATCGCTAAAAGATGCAGTGACAATCGACAAGGCGATGCGAGGCGAGAAGAGATGATAATGGCAGCAAGGCAACATAGCGAGATGACGAGACATCACAGAGAGAGAAGCCAACAAAGGCGCGGCAACGGGATGAGAGCAAGCAGAGAGCAGGGCAGGGGAGGGCTTTGCAAATTTACAAAATTTGAGGAAATAATTTTATCTTTCTCACTTCTTTTTTATAAGGCACTCGGTAATTTTCTAGGCTCCCAAAACTTTTCCCTATAGGTATCTCCCAGTTTTAAATTGTACGTCGTTTTATTTGTATGGTACCAGCCGACTTAATCACTTTTAGGGATCTTCCGTTAACTTCAAAGTAGGAATCATCCTCTCCACCACACTCTCTCTCTCTATATATATATACATACTGCACATTTTTCTTCTCTTTCTATATATATATACATACTGCATATTTTTCTTTGTCATCATATTCCTTCTATATATGTATATTAGGATATACCCGTGCCTAAAGACACGATATAAATAATATTAAGATTAAAATATAATTATAATTTATACATATTATATTAAAAATTATAAAAATTTTATAATAATTTTTCTTATATTAAACACTTTACAAAACTCAAATAATAAACAAACATATAAGATTTCTAATGTTCATCAATATATTGCAAATCAAAATATAAGAGTAAGTAAAAACAAATTATAAACACTGAATAAAAAATTAAAATTAAAATATTTATTTATATACTTGTTAACATTTTATAATAAAAAGAAAAAAAATTATTAAATCTATATAATAAAATACATCAGTAAGTGTTATACAATACTTACCAGTCGTCGTCAACTGCCATGGGCGTGACTGTGAGTGGTTGGGAACCCTTGTGTTCCCGAACTTTGTGTTCCCAAACTCTTGTGCCTAAATTAAAAAATAGAATTAATAAATAAAAAATAAATAAATTCTTTTTAAATATTTTCACAAAAAAAAAGGAAGGGAGCCCGACCCGTAAAACCCACCCATCAATAATTTTCAAACAACACCAACCAAAAGTTTAATTCAACCAAACTAATACTTATTATACAATACTTACCGGCCGTCGTCAGCTGCCATAGGCGTGACCGTGAGTGGTTAGGAACCCTTGTGTTCCCGAACTTTGTGTTCCCAAACCCTTGTGCCTAAATTAAAAAATAGAATTAATAAATAAAAAATAAATGAATTCTTTTTAAATATTTTCACAAAAAAAAAGAAGGGAGCCCGACCTGTAAAACCCACCCATCAATAATTTTCAAACAACACCAACCAAAAGTTTAATTCAACCAAACCAATACTTATTTTACATTGTCTCACATAATATAAATAATTTAATAATTATTATTTTTACATCAATCAATCTAGAGGAGAAACCTAATAAACGCTTGCACCCGCGTCATCTCTTTGGCTGTCTCCCTTACTCTAAAACCCACCCATCAACAATGTCATTTCCCCCCATTTTCTCCTCTCTTTTTTTTTCATATTTTATATTTTCTCTTCTTTTTTCCTTTCTTCTTTTATTTTTTTTTCTTTCCCATTTTCTTCTTCCTCCCACCCACGCTAGTTGCCTCCGACTACCGATCAAGGGTTCCTCAAACCCCCTATAGTCATCAATCGGGGGCGATGGGTCGGCCGCTACCAACGGCCAACCAATGCGAGCACCATCATCGCCCCTCACCGTCGCAAGTAGCATTTACCGTCCATTGCTCCCTCGCCGCGAGCACATCGTGCGAGTGTATGTCTGTAAGCACCCCTGGCCGAATATCCCAGCCGCTCGGACTACCCGAATGGGAGCGCTTACGGAAGGAAAAAGAATGAAACACGAGACAAAAACCACCCTAGCATGCATATACGAAAATAAGGACAGCGGAAGCAAAACAAAACACATGCATACACTACGGGTACCCCGCTAACACAGCGGTCACATGAGAAATAAATAAACACACACTCATGTGCCGACATACACGAGACTCAAGGAAAGACCTGGCACAGTACAAAATAATAGAGTAAACCCTACTCAACCATTAGAGTTGACAGGGATTGACGGGACTGCCTGTACACCATACAAACTCTGCCACCAAAAGCTAACTCCCTTGCCATGGCCCACGCTGCCATTACCTGGAATGATGGAAAAACAATGTGAGTCGAGAGACTCAGCAAGCATAAGGAAAGAAAGGTTAAAGGCTACACAAAACCAATAAACTTCTCCCTGAACACCAACCCCCAAATACACACAAGTCATGAGACTCTACAACACAATAGTATAGCATAATAAAAGCACATACCGGTCCTTGGGGCCCATATAAAACACTTGGCACTCAAGTCCCATACCAACCTGTCTCTGCCCTGGACGGTAACAAATACCTCCAGCATCCTGCACGCGCCATCCCGGGTCGATACTCCTGCCACCCGTATCCCTGTCGATACTCCCGACAGCCGAGCCATAGGCTCCCTCGGAACGGTACTCCCGTCCGAGAACTAAATACTACCAGTAGCCATGCAATGCACATAAATGCAATGGCGTAGTGAGCATCAACGTGATGCAAGACGCCCATACATCCAGGCATCAGGCCATGCTCCGCCCATATAGTAAACCACACGCGATGCATATGCCCGTGCTGGATGCAACCTAACCAAACTAACATGTACGTGTCCAAGCATACTCAATAAATGAATATCCCAATATGCAACCCGTACCCATGTGCATATCAAATCATGAACAGTAATATAATGAATCTAAACGTGCAGTAAATCACATACTAGCAGAGCTAGTCAGCAGTGCCCAGCACCGGTCAACGGCCAGTGACTAGGAGCGTCCACCCGACGGTCCACTTCAGGGCCGTACAATAGTCTACCCCAATATCACCAACAATCGACCCCTGCCCTACTGCTCGATAACTCTAATCGAATCATAAATAAATCAAAGAAAAACCATAAATAAACTCGCACGTCTAGGAACCTAGTTCCCTAGCTGGTTCAGCATCATTCCCAAAGGAATGGGGGCGATACAAACCCCCGTAAACTCACAACAAATAAAACTCTAGAAGTCCTGTATTTAATTTAAATTAAACCCAATGAATAATAATTCAACAAATAAGGCTAGGTGTCGAATTAAAGTAAGGGATATGATAAAATACGAGAATTCATGGGGTTTTTCACGGGAATTGAAGAACACGAGGAGAGGGTTAGAAGCTTGCCTTTACACAGCCGTTTCTTGCATTTCTTGCACTCCCGCTGCAAAATAAAACGTTTAATAACGTTTAATAGTGATTAATAAAACCCGTGGCTCACATTAATTAAATCTAACCGTATAATATAATTAATTTAGCCATCTAAATCCCACATAGGCACCCTGTAAATAAAATCCCAATAAATCTCATATTTCTTTTAAATTAAATCATGCCCAAAACATCCCTAATTTATATAATTAATACGCAAAATCAAACCGAATTAAGGGAAGACAAGGGGTTCACCAAATGGAAATAGATTGCAAGGGTAGAGGAGAACTTGCCTCGTTCAGCTGATTACAGCGTTTCCACGCTTAAACATCATCAAATTAATACACGCTGTAAATTAGATTAAACTCTCAAAATTAATAAAATTAGGCCCAAAATAAAATTTCAACCGTAGAGAATGTTTAATACATAATTATTTACTTACTTGATTAATTAAATCACGATTAAACATAATTTAATCTTCAATTTTTCTCCAAAAATTGGCCCTCGCGCTGCTTCTTCTTCTTCCATTTTTCCTCCTCTGTTTCTGCCCGATTTCTCACAAATTTTTCACTGCAATTTGCAGCTTAAAAGGCAAAGGAATTGGCGGCCCAGCACGCGCCACGTGGCAGCCAAGGGCTGCCCACCGCCTTGCCCAAAACGACGCCGTTTTGGGCAAGGTTTTGGCTGAAAATTCAGCCAAAATCCTTCCACTGTGCGCGCAGCCCCCCTGACTCGATCCCGGATCGCCTGGCTGGTCCCTCGCAAGCGCGACCAGCTGGGCTAGCTGCTTCCTTTAATATATATGCGCGCACTATTAATTTTATTATGAATCGAAACCACTTCCGCAAATCACATTTGAACCCCCACAGTTTCCGTGAATTACACACACACACCCAAACCCCAATTCCTTATTATTTCACTTTTGCCCCACAATTTCCAGAAACTCCACTAATTTAATTTATTTTATTACTTTCTTAAATAACCCCCAAACAAATAATTATTTTCTTTAAACACTAAACACTCAATAATTACCACAAATGTGATAATTAATAATTATTAACCAATTCCAAAATAACATAAATAAATATTTTTCTTAAATCTCCAAATACCCAAATAAATTAATATTTTCAAATCTTGGGATATTACAATGTCTATATGTGTATGTATGTGTATATGTGTGTGTATGCGTATGTGTGTGTATATATGCCTCTATATGTATATGCATGTGTGAGATAATGAGTGGGTGGGTCTATGAGAGAGAGGCAGAGATGGTAAGGGAATGAAAGAGAGAGAAAAACTGGGCGGGAAGTCTAATTCATTTCAGCCATTCACCAACATTCAAAACTCACCTCAATCATAGGATTGTATCTCTAATACATTTTAGATATTTTCAAAAAATTGTTTTGCTTTATTATATAAATAGTTACCACGCGTATTTATTTTTAATCGATAGAGACTTGCATAGGGATTGAAGAACACGATGATAGGGTTAGGAACTTGCCTTGAAATGACCAATTCTCGACTTGCACGCACTCTCGCTAGCTCGAAGCCTTATTAGTTGCCACCCTGTACCTTGATTCTATTTTTGAGCCTCTGACATGCTCCTCGAGCTCCAAATTAATTTTCAAAAAGATACATACATATATATGTTGTTGCTGAAACATTGTTGATTATTTATGCTTGGAAAGTTCTATGAGTGCGTCAATATACAAATTTGTTATTGCTGCTTGCTTGTTAGATTTGTAGTATTTCCAGGGGGTTTGCTGTTATTATAGTTATATTTGTACTGTTGTTCCAACAGATAATCCCAAATGTCAAAACCACATAATGTTGTGTTGCATGTGATGACCATGCACCGATGTTTTGGATGAAACTCAAATAGTTTCAATACACAAAATAATTTAAATATCATTTTTTTATAAACAAAATTAAATTTACACAATAAAAAAATAAAATGGCTATAATGCTTTCGGTTAATTTTAAATAATTCTATTATTACAAATCATTAACAATTAAAATACCAAACTTATGGCTAAGTAAAAGAAATTTGTATCACTTGATAATTTGAAAAGGAAAAATAGATAAAAAAGTAAAAAAATATAACCACTAACTTTAAACATACCTTAAACCTAAACAAAATCTCAATTTATTCCAAAAAAGTACAAAAATCAATTCGTCCATAACACAACAAAATCCATTTCATTTTGAATTTTGGGTAAGATAAATTTTAAAGAATTAACTTTGTTAAGTTTTCTTATTTTTGTCTTAGTAAACATGATTTTTGTGTTTTAATTTGAGATTAATTTGACTTTGTTACTTAAAAATATAATTTTTGATTGAATTTTAAAACACTATATTTGTGTTTTAATTTTTAAAATTAAAATTACTTTACTTTCGCAATTAAAGATAAATTTGAGATTAATTTGATTTTATTACTTAAAAATAAATTGAATTGTACTTAGGTCATAGACTTATTGGCTTTTTAATTTCTTTAGAGGTTAATTAATTTATTTAGTAGTTAAATTCCTTTACTTTTTAATTATTTTTTTCCTATTAAATTATTAATTATCGTTACTTTAAGTTTGAAAAAAATAAAAAAATTTCTTCCTTCCTCTTCTTCTTCATGCGCACAGCCCGCTGCGCGCAGAGTCGCCGCCGATCAGCACCGCCTGGGCCTCATCCGGCCACCGTTGTAGCTAGCCTCGCCACCGCCAGCCACCTCCGACCGTCGCAAGCCACTACAGTTGGTCCCCTGCGTCTCCAGCCATCGACCGCCACAGCTGCTTCAGCCATCGCCGGCCACCGACGCGCCTGGCCACTTCGTAGCGGCCGCCTTCCACCTCCACTGAGACTGCTGCTGCACGGCCGCCCCTGTCGCTGGTTCACCCCTTACAGACTGCTGGTTTGCCCCTGCCGCTGGCTCGGTGTGTATATAGATATAAATATATATATGTGAGTGTGTATATAGATATATATATATATATATGTGGCTGTGTGTGTATATGAAAAATGGTTGTGCTGTGGGTGTGATTGGAAGGAAGATGGCTGTGGGCGGATATATATGTTTATATAGATATATATATATATGTGCCTGTGTGTATAGGAAAAATGGCTGCGCTGTGAGTGGAAGTGGGCAGAAAAATTTTTAATCCCAGCCATTAATCCATCAGAAACTAATCCTAACCATTGAAATGTCTCCTTTTTGAGACATTTTCAAAAACCATCATGTTTTATTATATAGATTCTTATCATTTACCAGTAGTCAAATTCCCGATGGTTCTCTCCACCACTCTCTCTCTCTCTATATATAGATATATAGATGTATGAATTGAATACAACTCACAAAATTAATTAATTTTTTTAATTTTTAATACCTACAAAAACACATGTATAATTTATTATATATAATTACATATAATTAATAAAAAATTAGTTAGGTGTCAAACATATGGAGGATCAATTTCAACTAATATATAATATGGCAACCATTTTTGATCGATGCCCAATTGCAAACTTATAGATATACATATACATATATATATAATTTTAAAAAATTAAAAAAAAAACAATTAAGATACCAAATGGTAATATATAATTATATTTATTTAAGTAATTATACCCACATATTCAAATAGATAGGGTTTTGATGGTCATTCAGCTTAATTTCTTCAACTACTTAGTCATCATGAACACACTAATTAATTTATAACCAATTTTTATTGGATTAATAAATATTAATTAAGAATTAAGTACGTACTTTGAAATAATAAAATTTAGTTAAAAACCCAACAAATTTAGGTAGTATGTATATTCTTCTTATATATTATTATCAGAATATATACTCTCAAATCCCTCAATATTCCTACTCAACTTATAATTATTAAACTCCGTAGCCCTCCCTCTCCATAACACTTTTCTTAATTTCCCTTTAATAATTGTTTGGAATCTGATAACAATTAATCCCCCTCCCTCCCTCCCCTGCCTCTCTCCATTACACTTTTCTTTCCCCTGTAACTGTTGTTTGGAATCTGATAACAATTCATCCCTCGCGTTAATTACATCTCAAGAAACACAATTAAATCCGTATTGGTGACACGTGGTGACAAATTTTATCAGGTTATTTAACTTTTTCAGCTCTTTATTTTATTTTTATTTAAGAAATTATTTAAGTATACAAATATTGAGTAAGGTGGCAAAATCGTAACCTTAAAGCGTGATCGGAGTTTAGGCTATCAAGTCAAGTCCATGCTGCATTTGAATTGATCCCGCATTAATTTTCGTCTCAAGAAAGACGACACAAACGCTGCACATTTTCTTTGTCATCATATTCCTTCTTGCTGATCTATGTATATCTTTATCATTAGTAGTCACATCCATGATTCCTACTACGTACCCAAATGGAGATTAAGGATTGGTTCTCTTCGCCAGTTTCTCTAGTTCGTCTGCCTATATATATATTGAATCCCAAACCACACTACGTAACCACTTTAATCTACAACTCTTCCCTCTCTCTCTCTCTCTCTCTCTCTCTCTCTCATCAATGGCAGAATATCCTTCTAGTTCTCAGACAGTTCGGTACGGAAAGTGTGAGCACATCAATGTCTTAGATAATGGGAGCACTCTATTAGACGGCTGCGGTGAATTCTTCCCCGGTGGGAGTGAAGGATTGTTCTGTGCAGCCTGTGGTTGTCATCGGAGCTTCCACCGCCGGGAAGAAGTGCCTATCAATAACCAAAACAAATCTTTCTTGGCTGACCTCTGGGTTGACGAGGTGGCTATCAGCAATGGAAAGAATCTTTTTGGGACAAATCTTTCTGGCCTGATGACGTTATGGAGAAATTAGTCAAATTACCATCACCATCATCACCACCGCCACCTCCTCCACCTTTTCCACCAACGGCGGAAGCGTCGTCGGAGGCGGGCAGAGCAACGGTGAAGAGAAGAAGGACAAAGTTTACGGGCGAGCAGCGGGCCAAGATGAAACAGTTTGCTCAAGATTCTGGGTGGCGAAAACCTAAACAGGACACAGCAAAAATCGAGGAGTTTTGCAAAGGGATAGAAATTGAGCCAAAAGCCTATAAAATCTGGGTCAAGAACAACAAAAAGGTGCGCGGGGAAAGAAGCGGATGATGGCCTAATATTTATTTGTGGTTTTGTCTGTGTGTATTTTGCTATGGGATGCCAAAGAATTGAGTTTGCTATATATATATATGGGATGCTTTTTTGTCCGGTGTGCATTTTGCTATATATGTTTTCTTCCCATAAAAATGCATGTACTGTAATGCGTGCCTCGTTTATCTCAGAAAAGAATAAAAGGCTCCTTCCTAGTCCTTGGTTTACAACAGTTAGGGCACCGACCCTTTCTTAAGGTGAGTCGTGGTCTGCATGGCGTGTATATATATATAGCAGTAAGAGAAACAGCAGTAAGAAGATTGTTGTTGCTAATTAATATATATCTTGCTGTGCATAATCAGATGCAATGCAACGATAGCTAGAAAAGTTTTGCTTAATTCATGCGTGCGTTTTAACTTTTAAGTAGAGGTCGAGAAGAAATATATTTATGAAGAGTGACTACCTCAAATTTGAGATAAAGCAGATAAATTGGATAAATAAAACATATATATTCAACTAGTACTTAAAATTCTATTTAATTGTCAATTAATGGCACCAATTAAGTGCATTAATTCTTTAATAAGTCTACAACAACAAAATCTAAACGTCTTCTAGTCAGCCCCAATAATTAAGAAATTAAGATTAATGGCAAAAGTATAATTATTAATAGCAAAAGCATTAATTAAACAGTAATACGTACGTAGGCTAATGTATATGTAATATCAAAAGTATATATGTTTTCAAAAAGGCTGGGCAGAGAATATTGTCAAACTTCAAATATTTACATACCATGATAGCGTCCTAAACGATGGTTATGGAGGAATTAATTAAAATGCATGGATCCCATTTAGATTTGTTTATTATAGTAGGCTATATATATAGTATATATCTACTTGTAAAATCTCCAAACCCCAATAAGTCTACTCCAAATCTAAGCTTAGTCAGCACGGATTTGGAGAGAAGTTGTCATCTTCTTGCATTAACCAACTACCGGGCGCCTAATACTTTTAACAATAAATCTTTTTGAATAGAATGTATTCAGATAGAATTATCCTTTTTAGTCCTTTTAATTGTTAATGTTAGAATAATTATGACATTTATTATTTTATTTACCAACAATACTCTTCAGTCATAATTTAATATTTTTTATAAGATTAAAATTATTTTTTTATTTTGTTAAATATCATTAAAACAAACATTAAATGATTTTTTATCTGGATAGATTCTAATCATTTAACAAGGTTCTACTTTTAATATCCCAAATCCTATCAGAGGTTAAATTATAAAAAATGCTTGTTAAAACAAAAAAAAAATGAATTAATCCACTAACAAAAAGCGGCCCCTTAGTATGTTTGTATAATTGAGGAAATTTATCGCTACTTGAGTCTGATTGTTTCAATAGTCATTAAGGAGTGGTGGATGGTTTAAATTTTCAGATTCGAATTCACTATTTGTACAATTATTATAGATCAAATTTAAATTTACCTCTTTAATCAAAATTGTAAAATTGAGCAATGGCTTCCTGCAAAAAGGACATCCCAAGAAACTTATCATTTAAAATGAATTAAGGTTCATAATTCATTAAGGATAACCACGCCCCCCCCCCCCCCCCCCCCCCCCCCTCTCTCTATATATATATTTAAGTAATTATACCCACGAGCATATGGGTATCTTTGTCCGGTTAGCACAAGCATACCTGTATGCTGCACCGATGTCTGCACTCCATTACTAGCAAATAAAACATTATTTTTTTTGCCAAACCTACCCGCTCCAAGTGGCAAGAGAACTAGCTTGCAAATTAAGATATTAATTAGCCTCTCTCTCTAAAGGTATGGTATGAGTACACATCAAAACTTGAGCTTAAGTGGACTGCGACTGCCGGCATCTCATATAGAGCCAAAAAAAAAAAAAAACATGGAGTGCAACCGTACAAATTTTTTAGGAGTCAGGATGGGTGGGTGGGTGTTGGGTAGATATATGGCTTTAAAAATGTTAGCTTCAGATGCATGCAGTTGCAGCAAGTGGTTTGCTCTCTGAGGCCACATTTTATTAAAATAACCTTATATATACAGCCATACCAATTGCTCTTCACATCCACCACCATGCCTCCCTTCCGCCTCTGTCTTCTTCTACGTATAACTTTTCTTATCATCGGAATTGTCAAACCCCTCGGTCCTGAAATGGAGCATCAATATATATTGATTATATTGGTGATTTGTTAAATAAATTATTATATTTTAATTTAAGATTAAATTGTATTATTACTATATTTTAATTGCAATTACATAACAAATATTATAATTACAAGAAATTAAATTAAAAATAAAATTATAACTATATAATACCAATTAATTCATTCCATGAGACTTTTTATATCTGAATATATTTATTAATTAGTAAAATATTTTAAAATATAATATATTTAATACAAACTTATAATATAAATATTAATATATTAAAAACAAGTATGTTAAATGAAAGATATTCATTTAACTTTCTTCAATTGCGTACTTAAATATTTATGTTCAACAGCAAAGCAGCACTACTGCTGTATAGTTTAAAACATTTTATATTTGGAGAAACAAAGAAAAGAAACGTGAAATAAAGAGTTGGGGTATTTTTTTATTATTTTTAAATATTTAATTAAAATTAATTAAGGATAACAAAATCACGTCTTAATTTTTAAACATTAAGTAGACGAAATAGCATATATAAGCAGTCATTAAATTTTATATTAAAATATAAAAATATCATTGAACTTCAATTTGTACCTTGAACTTCAATTTAATATATAATTTTATAATTTTTAATTGTTAATTGCCGTTAAAAGAGACTAACAAAATATTGACATTTTTATATTTTAGTACAAAGTTTAGTAAATTTTTTGTACTTTTATACAAAGTTCAGTAATCATTATTTGTGTTATTTAGTCGTCCACAATATTCTTAGTCATATCAACATCTTGTTAGTCTTTTTTTAACTATGGTTGACGATAGTTATAAAATTGTATACAAAATTAAAGTTCAATGATCTTTTTATATCTTAATGCAAAGTTTAATAATTATTTATATTATTATATCATGTTAAGTACATTACGAATATTTATATTTGTGTCGTATTTATCAAAAAATTCAAAGATACGAAATACATTTTTTAGTAATTTTTATAAACTCATTATATCATAAAGGAAAATGTAATTTGAGAACTAAAGGTGTATGCTTCTAATTTGTTTTGAATATCTAAGTATAACTATATATATATATATATATATATCCCCTCCAATATTTGACTCCCTTGTTTGTCCCAAACTTCATGTTTTGGATTTTAATCATCACCTCTCTCTCTATATATATGAATTTTAAAATTAATTTAATATTATAATCTAATTTTTATAAGATTAATATTTCTTTCGTCATTATATATATATTAAATTATTGAAATCGTTGCTGGGACTAATTTATTGTATATCAAAATTACAAAAATTAACCTTAGATTGAGCATCTATTTGTTTTTCTTTAAGATTTTAATATTTTATTTATTATAATAATAATAATTATTATTATTATTATTATTTGGCTTTGAGAAATTTTTTAATTTTTAATTTTACTTCCTTCTTTTCTTTTTCTTTATAGGTTTTCTTTTTAGGATTTAATTTATTTATTACTATTATTATTATTATTTTATTTTACTTTAATTTTTAGGAAAAAATTAATTTTTAATTCTTAACTTTTTGAGGAGGTGGAGACTAGAGATGGAAAATGGGTAGGCCGAGCCAGGCCGAATTTGGCCCACTAGAGAGATGGGCCGACTCGGGCCGAATTTGGCCCACGAGAGAGATGGGCCGAGTCGGGCCAAGGAAATGAAAATTTGGGCCCGACACGACTTTATAGCCCTTAATAAATGGGTCAAAGTGGGCCGGGCCGGACCGGACCATGGGCCTACTGGGCCGGCCCGTGAGTCATTTATTTTTAAATTTTTTATATATAATTTTTTAAATATATTTTTTTATTTTTTCTCATAACTAATATTTTTTAAAATATGTTTATTAATGTTTACTTATAATTTTGATGTTTGTAAAATTATGATGTTTACGGTGAATGTGAGATTCATATTTGTGAATTAAAATTATTAATGTGAGTTAAAATTAGGATACATTATATTTATAAAAATTACACTAAAATTATGTTTACAAGAAACATAATTTTTAATTATTATATTTATAATTATTAAATATAAATATAATTTTTTAAATATATTTTTATTTTTTGGTGAGCTGAGTTGGGTTATTTTAGCGAGCCGGCCCATAGGCTATTTTGGTGGGCCGGGCTGCAGGCCACATATTGCTAGCCCGGCACGGCCCTCATTTTGTTAAGCGGCCGGGCTTGGTCCGTTTGCTACAGTACGAGCCAGACCGGCTTATTTCTCATCTCTAGTGGAGACCAACAATTCCCAATGACGCTAAAGATTCAAAGTGGGGCCCGCAAGAAAAAAGTGGGGCCAAGAGGCACCCCTTCTCAGCTCGTGATTAGCTGCTGCTGCTTCTTATAAATAAACAGAAACAAATGATGAAAGGGAAATTCTATTTTCAGCTAATTTTTTTGTTTTTTTTAGTCATTAAAAACTTATTTATGTTATTTTACTTTTTACAGCGATATTAATAACTTTTTGCAGTTAAATTTTTTCAAAAGTACCCTCTTACTATAGAGCCACAACCATTCCCACACACTCAAATCGTTGGCCGGCTGTGTGGGTGTGGGCCGCATCTGCAAAATCAGGTAGCATCACGGCCACCATTATAACGGCAGATATACATATATATATATATATATACACAGATCTCTGGGTTGTAGGGCGGAGAAGAGAACGAAAGGCAGCCGCCGAGCCCCGGCGACTGTCCTTAATGGCCCTCGAACCCCAGGGTTCGGAGGCAAGTATACCTGTGTCTGCCGCTTACTCTTGAATATCCAAATGCATAGTTAGTATTATGCTGAAACTGATCTGTATTTCTCTCTCTCTGTGCTTCCTAGTGCGCCGGAGCTGCATTTGCTGGCCGCTGGGTGCCAACTTCGTTGGCTAAAATTTGTGATCTGATCTGATCTCCACAGTATTATGTGATCTGGCCGCTGGATACCAATTATTATTGATTTAAAGTATTATTTCTCACCACAGTAATTGTTGATCTGATCTCCAAAGAGTTTTTAGTATTTTAAAGGTTTTTTTTTTTTTTCAAAGCAACTTAATACATTTTGTCTAAAACTATGCTCTAATTTACTTTGAAAGTCACATCTCTTGAGTTCACTTTTAAATCAGTATTTCTTTAACATATCACTAAATAAATCATTTTTTAAATAATTATATCTATTTATATATATATTTGAAAATATAACTAATTATATAAAAATAATTCTTTTTATTCTCTTATTCAATAGGATAAATTAGTTATTCCTAACAAACATCACTTGAGGCCTTAATGGCCCCCGAACCCCAGGGTTCGGGGCACATTGAAGGCCCCCGACCATTAAGGGGTCACTGTCGAGTATGGCCGCTGCCATGGCCGTTTCTCAATGTCCGTGTGTATATATATATATATATATATATATGTTTGTGTATGTGGGAAGGCAAGTGGGTGGAGAAGATGGAGAGATTGTGTAGGAAGGCAAGTGAGTGGAGAAGATTGTCTGTGTGAGTGTATGTATATATGTGTGTGTATTTGTATGTGTGTATATATGTATATATATATATATATCTATGTATGTGTATTGGCCGCATCATGGGCGATGGTGGGCAATTCATTGAGAGAGAAAGTGATTGCGTGAGGGTAAAAATGAGTTTTTAAAAGAGGGTATTTGAGGTATATTAAAAAGTTACTCTGAAGGGTAAAATATGTGGCTGCAACTAGAATTTTCTAAAATGAAATTGGGAAATGGCAAATACCCCGTTCTCCAAAAGGCTATAATTACAGATTATATATAACAGAGCTGAGCCTGAGCATGCCATGTTTAAGATTACACAAAAACACTCAAAATTCCCCAATACTAATACTGAGCATCTTACCAAAGAGAGTAACAGAACCCCTATTATGATAACTTCTAATAACAACCAAAAGCTAGCCTACAAAGAGTCTTCCATTTCACTATTCCCACCACCAAGAACTAAAACCTTTACTCAGAAACTAGATTTTTACAGTACTGGAATAGAGAGAGGCCAAGAACACACCTACCCACAACGACTTTATAAATAAATAGTGGGTAACTTAACACTGCACAGAATCCACTTAGCCCAATGACAGTTGCTCTCCTGTATAAAATAAATTGTTTGTGAAGAAATCAATAACTGGAAAAATAAATCTGCTCAAAACAGAGAAGAGAGAAATGAAATAAAATTTCTCTAAATCATTATCTACAAAACATATGCCTACTAAACTATATATATAACATGACTAATCCTTTACATCCGGTTCAATTTACATACACTGCTGCTATTGTACATATATCCGGTTCAATTTACATACACTGCTGCTACTGTACATATATGTAAATAAATCTAATAGTATAACCAAGAGCCCCCCTCAAGTTGGAGATTGGGGAGAGCACAAGCCCAACTTGACAACCATAAATTGATGATGAGCAGCTGTCAAAGGTTTGGTGAACAAATTTGCAAGCTGCAATTGAGAAGGAACAAAGAGTGGAACTATAAAACCTTGTTTGAGATAATCGCGGACAAGATGACAATCAATATCAAGGTGTTTGGTGCGCTCATGAAAAACTGGATTGACAGCGATGTGTAGAGCAGCTTGGTTGTCACAATGAAGGTTAATTGGCAAAGGAACAGAAACATTTAGATCCTTGAGAAGATTAGAAATCCAAACAAGCTCACAAGTAGTGGACGCCATGTTGCGATATTTAGCTTCAGCAGAGGACCGCGATACCGTAGGCTGTTTCTTAGTCTTCTAGGAAATTAGAGCACCATCCAAAAAACACAAAAGCCTGTTAAGGATCATTGTGAAAATTTGCAGAAAGCCATATCTGCATCACAATAGGTTGAAAGTGATAGGCTGGTATAAGTTGGATAAAAAAGACCATGAGAAGCAGTGTCCTTAAGGTATTTAACAACACGGAGAGCTGCATCAAAATGAGGCTGACAAGGAGATGACATGAATTGTGTAATACCCCATGTTTAGATAAGATTGGCACGTAATTTTAATGAGTTTAGAACACCAAAAAATTGACTTAATAGCAGTTATAAGTACTGGAATCAACTGCAGGGAATGTCTCGGAGTAAAATTGTCTAAAGAAAATAATATGGTTTCGATGAGCGTTCTGAGATAGGATTTATGGTATCAAAAGAAATCGGATCGGGAACAGTTTTCGGTACAATTAAAATACAGCTGCTATTTAGGCTGAAAAACCGAATCGTTGCAAGAGGCTCCCGAAAAATTAATGGAACCCTAGGGGGGCTCCAATTTTGCGTAAGGATCAACCCTTCAGTAGTTTTGGGATCAATCAAAGGGCAGTGAGGACACTGGAGCGAAATTGTCCTTTTTAACTAAGCTTCAAGTTATTAATTTTGTGTTTTCGGTATCGTAATTAATTCAGTGTTTGAGGATATTATTGTAATTAGATAATTATTCTAATGAATTTAAGATAAAATTAGGGGTTAATGCATAATTTATATATATATATTAAATATATAATATATAGTATATATATATATACAAATATGCGTGTGCGCATGTGTGCAAGGCCAGCCTCTGTGGCCGAGATTTTGGCTGCAATTGGAGAGATTTGGCAGCCATCCTCTGCAAAATTTTCTTGGCCGAGCGAGATTCATGCAATTTGAAAGAGAATGGCAGCGGAATTTAAGGGGATTTGACAGCCGATTTTGAGGGATTGTGCAATTAATGTGATGTATATATATATATATATACGCCCGTGGAGAGCCACAATGGCTGCCTATAAATTGGCAGTGATTGAGGGCGAGAGATGCAAGGGCTAGGCAATCTGAGAAGCAAGGGAGAGAGAGGAAGAGAGAAAGTGTGTGTGTGTGTGTGTGCTGGAGCAGAGAGGGCCGAGTGGGAGGCAGTAGCTTGCGGCAGCCATGGCCGCAAGCTCGAGCAGAGCAGCAGCGCACGAAGCAGGGCAAGCTGGTCGCGAAGGTTCGCGGCGAGGGGCAGCTTGCTGATGGTGGCGAGGAGGTCGGCGGGGTCATTAGAGGCTTGGGAGGCGACCCGAAGCAGTGGAGCCGCGGCTATGGCAGCCATGGTCGTGAGCTCCAGCAAGCTGGACGCAAGGCAGAGGAGCTGCCGCGATGGCAGCTCGCGGTGGTAGGCAACGGTGCGGCCGGTACAGCGGCTGAGAGAGGCGGAAGTCGCTGGCGGCAGCGGCGACCGCGGGCAGTGTTGGTTCGGCCATGGAGGAAAGAAGAGAAAGGAAGAAAAAGAAGAAGAAGAATAAGAGAAGAGAAGGAGGAATAAGAAGAAGAAGAAGAGAAGGAAGAAGAAGAAAGGAAGGGAAAAAAAATGGAGTTGAAGGTTGCGCAGGAGGGAGGAGGAAGAAGAAGAAAGGGAAAAAAGAAAAAGAAAAAGAAAGAAAAGAAAAGGAAAAATAAATGGGAAAATGTCGAAAAAATCCCAGAAAAATTCCAAAAAGATAGGAAATTATATTTCGATAATATTCCGAATATTTTGGCAGGAAAAATTGTCCGGGCATGCGTTTCGAGATCAGGGTACGCATACCGAGGAAATCCGAGATGCTAAGTTAAGGTGAGTAAAATTTCTTAGAAAATTCCAGAAATTCAAGAATATTATTTTATGAATTATCGTAGTGAAATATTTGAGAAAATATTTAATCTAGATTTATTGAAGAAAAATAGGAAGAAATAGAGAGAAAATTTTAGGAAATGCCAGAAATTATGGAAAAATAAGTTTTAATGTTTATTTAAATAATTATGGTGATTAGGATACTTTGAGGCTGAAGATGAAGAGACTTGTGCAAATTTTGAGGTTGGCACGCAAATCGAGACAAGGCACGGATATCGAGGTAGCCCAATAAGCTTGAGAAGGTAAGTGATACTCCCCAATTAAAGTTAGTTTTATGGAAAATATTTGGTTAGTAAGTGCTTTATGTTCCTTGAAAATGTTTTCGTCATATTGACATGCCTTGATATGAATCTATCACGTAGACTGTATCCATGACATGATTATGAAATGCATAAATACACGTTGATGTCATTGATCACACGCATTTGAGGCCGTAGGGAGTACGAACTGGCACCGCTACCTTACCAAGGGTGCACCCATACACCTCGGCTTCGAAAGAAGGGGCCGCTAAAATAGTAGTTAGCATGAGGGGTGCAGTTGACACCTACGGGGTAAGACATTGCATACACACATGACATAACATTATGTACCCTTACTTAGATGATTCATGATTAGTGGTTAATTTTGTAAAAATTTTGTTATAATTATACCTTTCTTTCGATCTTAAATATGGTTTAAATTAGATATTAATATATATTTTATGGTTATATGCAAGTTTAAATTGAAAGATAAATGAAATGAAGTTCTAAAGTAAATAATAATAATATATAAAATTATATATAATACATATACATCATTATATGCATGCATGTACTATATATATAATATAATCTAATATATATGTGTGCTATGTGTAATACATATATATAATATATAATTTATTAATAATATTAAATTATTTTTTTTATTTTTAGCCATGAAGCATTCAAGCCCATGAAGAATTCAAGTCCATGAAGAAATCAAATCCATGAAGAATTCAAATCCATGAAGAAATCAAACCCATGAAGAAATCAAGTCCATGAAGAATTCAAGCCCATGAAGAATTAAGGCCCAATTTGAGCAACCCATGGAAAATATTATTTGGAGAAGGCCCAAGGATTATTTTTAATCCTAATGAAGATTAAAAATCAATTTATAGAAATCTATTTTTATTTTTTATGTGAGAGCTTTATTAGGTGTGTTTTTTAGCTAAAATCCATTTAACTATTAGGTGGATATTATAGCTAAAATCCATTTAACTTTATGAGTGCTTTATTAGTTATGTATTTTAGCTAAAATCCATTTAATATTAGGTGTGTATTATAGCTAAAATCTATTTAACTTTAAGTGTGTGAGTGCCCATTAGATATAATTATGTCTAATTGAATAATTGAAATTGTGTGGTTTGTATTGCATCTTGTGGCCTATAAATAGCTCACTTGATTGCATTTGTAAGTGTGATTATTATTCTTGAATAAAAGTTTAGTTATTTCCTTAGAATTCTCTCTTTGAGAATTGTTTTTGTTCTCTCTCATTTTCTTTAGTATTTTCTCTTGTGATCTTACTTCCTTCATTTCTTCTTTTAAATTCTTATGTCATTTATTATTACTTTATTATTCACCGCCTAAATGGACGGTTAGTTTTTGCCTTTAAATTTTTGCAATTTTCATTCTTATCATTTAATTGTTCACCGCCTAAATGGACGGTTAGTTTATGCCTTTAAATTCTTGCAATTTTAATTCTTGTATTTTAATTATCTACCGCCTAAATGGCCGGTTAGTTTCTTCTATTTTAATTCTTGTCATTTAAATTATGTTATTTAAATTATGTCATTTAAATTCCTGTCAATTAATTTAATGGAGATGAGTAGCTAAATCTAATCTTGGGTTAAGGCAAGGACAGTGTCCAACGCCAATGATTCCCAAAGAAAGCTGCATTTTAAATAAGTAACCTTAATTTAAATTTCAGTATGAGTGTGTATTAATTATTGAAAAATCACTAGGTTTGGATTGGAGCGTAAGCCTAACTTAGAGCTTTCATGCCATGTATGAGAGTTACTAGAACTGGAAACGCTATCATACCCAAACCCGGATGATTAATTTAGTTGTTTTATATATTAATTGTAATTGGATTTATGGTAGTTGCTTAAATTAGAATCCCGCATATCATGTATGGGGATTGCTTAACCTAGAACTATCATCATCTCTAATTGCATTTAATAACAAACCCTCATATCTGAAATTAAATTAATGTTGCTAATCTTTTATGCTAAAATTTGGGAATCAACGGGTTGGTACTGAAATTGTCTTAACTCAAGCACTATCCAAATTCATATTTTTACGTTTAATGTTTATTTCAATTTTTGCCTTACTTTATTTTCTAGTATCTGTTGTCTAAAAACAAAACCATAAAAAATCTTGTTGTCAATTTGTCCAAATGCGTGTGCGTGTGTGTGACATTCTTTTTCTTTTGCCATAAATAAATCTCTCAGTGGACGACTTGGATTCATCCAGAAAATATAAATTTAAATTTGGACTACAACTGCACTCGTACACTGGCGAGTATAAACCTCTCACTAAAATAAAAAAAATATAAAAATTTTATTATGATTTGTTTTTATTGTGTTTTAATTGCAGGGTGAGAGTGCAGTCAAATTTTGGCGCCATTGCCGGGGAGATTAAGGCAAAAACAAAAAGAAAAAAAAAATAAAAATAAAAGAATAAGCATCTTTTGATAAAATCGTTAACTCTATTTCTCTTTTACTTTATTTTTGTTTGTACATTGTATATGAGACTGAGATCAGGTAGAATTTTGAAACAGTATTTTCATATCATTCTGAGTCTTTACATACAATTGGATTGTCAACTTTACACTCATGTTTCAAAATTACTACAATCTGTCTGCTCAAGATACTTATCATGATGAAAATTATCATTTTGAATCTGATTTGTCTAGACCTCTTAAGGATTATCTATACCCTCTTAGGCAAACCACTTTTGATTTGCAACCAGACACTACCCATTTGTTACCCACTTACCATGAAATTGAGGTTTGGTGTGCTGTGTGTGAGACTTCAGCTCATTTAACGGATGACTGCCCTATAATACCTGCTTTTAAGGAGGTATTGTATGGTCAATCCAGTTACACACACACACACAACTATGAGGGAATGTATTACCAGAACCATGAGGAAAACTACCATTCGGACTTTGATGCATATCACCTTAATTCACACTTTCATCCAAATTTCTCATGGGAAAATGATTTTGTAACCCAACCACATGAGCACTTCATTTCCTAGCCTCAATCATTTCAAATGAATGAAGGGTCTACATTCGATGCATATCAACCCCCTCATGGGAGTTCTTTAGAAGATACCTTCAATCTATTTATGCAAGGCCAAATAGAAATTTTTGCACAAATGTCCAAATGTCAAGAACACACCATTAGAGTTACAGAGGACATTAGGAACCAATTGACACAGCTAACACAGACTTTGAGCATGTCAGAGCCTGTCCATCCCAACTCACTCCAAATCCCATTAATAAAACCCATCATCAAAAGTGAAAGTCAGGAGCAGGACATAGGAGTAACTGTCTTAAGGAATGGAGAAATAATTGAGAAACTTGATGCCCCTAGGACAGTACACCCTTTGGTGCAAGAAGAGAGAGTGGTTGATCACAGTGAGGTAGATGTCAATGAAGCCTTGGAGGAAGAAAAAGACCAAAATGATTTAAGAAATGAAGAAACCTGGGAGGAAGAAGAGGATAAAATTCGAGAGCCAAAATGTGAAAAAATCATAAATTTATCCACATTTACCCCTCAATTTCTATCTTTTAGGTTAGTCGATATTATTGAGGATCAAATTAAACCAAACACGTGTGAAATGTTTGTGCAAATTAATGTGCCATACGCGGATATAATAAAACCAACACCTCCGGACGATATATTTTCAAAATATATATGTGCATTCATGAGAAAAATCAATTTATATAATTTTGAAAATAACTTTAAAAGTGGTGTAGTGAATGGGAGATATTATACGATTAGGTGGGCAATCACTCATTTGATCCTTAATTGGAAGAAAAGAAAAAAAAAATTTCTAAAAAAAAATAAAAAAAAATATAATAAAATAATTTTATATATACATATAAGTTGTTCATTTTCTGCATTACTTAACTAGTGTTTCTCTATGTGCAGTCTAAATAAAATTTCTCCATACAAGTTTATGTATTAAAGACCGCCAGGTATGCCTATCTTCTATCCTTTTATTGCCAATTGAGGACAATGCGTAATTTAAGTTGGGGGGTAAGGTGTCTACAAAATTTTACCTAAAAAAATAAAATAAAAATTAAAACAAAATTAATTAAAAAAAAAATTGAATTGAGAGAGACAGAATTGACGCTGGTGGTAGCCATCTTTTCTTGGGCAGTGCAATCACACTGCCCTATAAAGAAAGAAGGCACACTGCCAAATGTTGAAAACAGAGGCGCCGAGCGTTGAAAAAAAAAAAAAGGCACACTGCCAAATGTTGAAAAATGAGATGTTAAACGACGTCAAGTCTGACGGTGCAATTATGGCATGCCTCGAGTCGAGTGTAGAATAGTGATGCCCATTGCTCTATAAGAGACTCCATATCTGTATGAGGCAAGTCACCCCTCTTGAGCTCAATCTTCTCTCCTTTGTGTTATTCTCCGATCAGGTACTCTCATCCCTTTTGTAAAGTTTATAGTTCTTTACTTTCTTCTTAGTATAATTTTTTTTTTTAAAAAAAAAATGGATCTTTATCTCTCAAAAATTCACAAGTACTATCCATCTCTCCCGCAGAATGATTTGAAAAAAATTTATGCTGCTAGGTGTGAAAGACTTAGGCTGTTGATGCGTAATAACATCCCTGAAGATATTCGTTGGCTGATCGAAGCAAAAGTTCGATTAGCTGGTGAAACTTCACCTAGTTTTAAGCATTTTCCAAGCTTAGGGAAGAGTAGTTTTGCGAAGAAAAGAAGAGCAAAAAGAGTGAATGGTTGTTACAAATGTGCTCGATGGACCTGTAACACACGATGCAAATCTGTGGGGTTTACGTCCATAAATTGAGAAGATAAAATTAGTTTCATAAAGGATGGACTGAGTAAGGAGTCTTTAGATGATATCCGATTGACTTTTGAGACGCATCCATGTGGAATAGTGCAAAGAGAACTTCTTGCTTTATGGACCCAGTTTAGAAGTGACCACCAACGCTATAGTCTTGGGAATCTGACTAAAAACGACCCTGTTTGCCAATCTATAAGAAAATTGGATGGGAAGCTTATCCCCGCTTCATAGAAAGTGTTTAAGCCGTTTCTGGACGTAAAACCAGAGGAAGATGTGAGCCACAATCACAACTACTTATACATACGCATGATTTTTGTTTATATTTATTTCTTGTTGAATTGTTGTATAGCTACTTTTGATCGCCAAACTTCTTTTCAGGACATACAAAAGGAACAAACATGGAAGGCCAGTTAGTTCGTCGAATCGATACCATATGTGTACTTTGTGGCTCTCAACTTGGGAGCGATATTTGTTACGCACTTGCAGCGAGCGAACTTGGTAAAAAATTAGGAGAGAAAAAAATTAATTTGGTATATGGAGGGGGAAGTCGTGGATTGAATGGTTATGTTTCACAAGCTGTACATCTTGGAAATTCATCTGTGGTAGGTGTAATGCCAATCCCTTTAGCTGAACCACATATTTTCGGGATTACACGCGGTCAACTTATAGAAACGACTTCTATGTCTGAGCGCATGGCTTGTAAGATTTATCAGTCAGATGCCTTCATTGCTTTACCAGGAGGTTTTGGAACACTTGAAGAAATCTTTTGTATAATCTCCTGGGCCAAGAGTAATCTCCATACCAAACCCATTGGACTTTTAAATGTTAACCATTTTTTCGATGGGTTACTCTCTTTTCTTGATCAGGCTGTGGACCAACAGTTCATTTCTCGTTCAACAAGAAAGATTCTCATTTCTGCATCCACCATTGATAAGCTGCTAGAGAAATTACATGCTTATGTTCCACAGTACGATCCTCATGAGCCTCGGATAGACTGATCTAAGGCAATTAGTAACAAGCGCCAAAGGGGTCCGATTAATTTAGATTTATCACTGTGAGAAATGCTCTTTATTAAGATGGCTGAGTAAGGAGTATTTTTTGTACTCTTGAGACGCATCTAGTTATTGTACACCTTGCAGGATTTTTCTTGGTTGTGTTCTTTAAAAAAAAAAAAAATAAAAAAATAAAACTGTGGAATGTTGTTAGCAAAGTCTTTGATAAGGTGGCTGAGTAAGGAGTACTTTTTGTACTCTTGAGACGCATTTTTTTTATCTTATGACTTGCATCAATTTTTATTTTGGTATGAAAATATAAATATATATATGGTGTGCTCATTTGTTGTTTAAGTTTTAGCAGTTCACAGCAAAATGAACTTGTGGAGTTACAGGTATTCCTAACAACCCTAATTTATTACTGCAATTCAAGTTGGGGGGTGTAAGGTTTAGTTATGAATTATCTGGTTCATATTTAACTGTGAGTTTGCTATTGCTAGTTTGTAGTCTTGTGTGAATTGATTATCTTTATCTGCTCTTATTTAAAAAAAAAAAAAATTGTGTTTCAAATAACGCCATTCCTAAAGTTTTGAAGTTATGCACTGATAGCCGGCTAAGTTTGCAATACGAAACATGGATGCATTGATTTCTTATTTGAAAACGTATGTGCATTAGAATAAGTAATTTGCATTCATCGGGGATTCAAAATTTAAAAATTGGTTATCGGTCATAAAGTCAAAGGTAACAATAATTAGCTGATTAGTACATTGTATGATCCCTCAACAGAAGTGGAGACTATTACCCAAGTGAGTGTTTGAGCCTAATAACCGTTAATTCTGAGTGAAATAACACTTACTCTAAATATGTTTTATTGTTTATCTTATCTTTTCAATGGCTTCAAAATATCAATTCGTTTTGAATGTCTAGTATGATAATGGATAAGTTTGACTGGTTTCAAACTCTGAATTAGATGACTGAGTATCATCGTTTTGTAGAAGCATGATAGGGGGATCAATTTCTTTCATTTTGAGCTTATTAAACCTTTTTCTTTCTTTAAATTAACCTCATTTGCTATCCCATTTGAGCCATTTGTAGTACAATTTCTTTCGTTACCCTCGTTTGGTGTGATTTTGGGAATTAGTCTGTTTATCTATTTTCATATTTAAAGAGAAAAAAAAAAGAAAAAAAAAAGAAGAAAAAAAAAGGGAAAAAAAAGGGAAAATTCTCTTAGCTATTCAGCATAACTGTTTCAAAAGAAATGGTAAAAAAAAAAAAAAAAAATCCTGACACACCCTTTGCACACTCTACCTTTTCTTTGACAACCCGTATTAACCTTATAGCCCCATTACAACCCATTCTGGTCCCTTTTTGATGCTATAAATCATGTGATTTTAGAATTCGAGTTTGGAGTAGGGAATCATGTTTAAATTCAGAAGTTACTCATCTAGAGCATTATTCCAATCATGAAGCTATGTCAATTTCCTTGTTCTTTCATGAAAATACGTTCCTTGTATTTGGGATGGCACCGAGTTTTGAACTTGTTCTGCATTTACTCTTATAACGGTGCACCCCCTTGTGTGTACACCTGAGGAATCCTTTTTATTGGAGAGAAAATTCATAGTGAGATTTGAAGTCAAAACTTTGAGGGAGTAAGTCTGTGTGTTGGTTATCCTAATTTCTATTCCTGAGATTGTATGACCTTTAACCAAAAATCTGATTTAGAATGCTAAATTACTTATTCGATTTTATGTATTTTGGTTTCGAATTTGAAATTTTTACATTCATATAGTTATTGTGAATAAAGTTTGGCAGGTGTATAATCTGATTGCTAAGGGACTAGCAATGTTTAAGTTGGGGAGTATGATTAGTGGTTAATTTTGTAAAATTTTTGTTATAATTATACCCTTCTTTCGATCTTAAATATGGTTTAAATTAGATATTAATATATATTTTATGGTTATATGCAAGTTTAAATTGAAAGATAAATGAAATGAAGTTCTAAAGTAAATAATAATAATATATAAAATTATATATAATACATATACATCATTATATGCATGCATGTACTATATATATAATATAATCTAATATATATGTGTGCTATGTGTAATACATATATATAATATATAATTTATTAATAATATTAAATTATTTTTTTTATTTTTAGCCATGAAGCATTCAAGCCCATGAAGAATTCAAGTCCATGAAGAAATCAAATCCATGAAGAATTCAAATCCATGAAGAAATCAAACCCATGAAGAAATCAAGTCCATGAAGAATTAAAGCCCATGAAGAATTAAGGCCCAATTTGAGCAACCCATGGAAAATATTATTTGGAGAAGGCCCAAGGATTATTTTTAATCCTAATAAAGATTAAAAATCAATTTATAGAAATCTATTTTTATTTTTTATGTGAGAGCTTTATTAGGTGTGTTTTTTAGCTAAAATCCATTTAACTATTAGGTGGATATTATAGCTAAAATCCATTTAACTTTATGAGTGCTTTATTAGTTATGTATTTTAGCTAAAATCCATTTAATATTAGGTGTGTATTATAGCTAAAATCTATTTAACTTTAAGTGTGTGAGTGCCCATTAGATATAATTATGTCTAATTGAATAATTGAAATTGTGTGGTTTGTATTGCATCTTGTGGCCTATAAATAGCTCACTTGATTGCATTTGTAAGTGTGATTATTATTCTTGAATAAAAGTTTAGTTATTTCCTTAGAATTCTCTCTTTGAGAATTGTTTTTGTTCTCTCTCATTTTCTTTAGTATTTTCTCTTGTGATCTTACTTCCTTCATTTCTTCTTTTAAATTCTTATGTCATTTATTATTACTTTATTATTCACCGCCTAAATGGACGGTTAGTTTTTGCCTTTAAATTCTTGCAATTTTCATTCTTATCATTTAATTGTTCACCGCCTAAATGGACGGTTAGTTTATGCCTTTAAATTCTTGCAATTTTAATTCTTGTATTTTAATTATCTACCGCCTAAATGGCCGGTTAGTTTCTTCTATTTTAATTCCTGTCATTTAAATTCTGTTATTTAAATTATGTCATTTAAATTCCTGTCAATTAATTTAATGGAGATGAGTAGCTAAATCTAATCTTGGGTTAAGGCAAGGACAGTGTCCAACGTCAATGATTCCCAAAGAAAGCTGCGTTTTAAATAAGTAACCTTAATTTAAATTTCAGTATGAGTGTGTATTAATTATTGAAAAATCACTAGGTTTGGATTGGAGCGTAAGCCTAACTTGGAGCTTTCATGCCATGTATGAGAGTTACTAGAACTGGAAACGCTATCATACCCAAACCCGGATGATTAATTTAGTTGTTTTATATATTAATTATAATTGGATTTATGGTAGTTGCTTAAATTAGAATCCCGCATATCATGTATGGCGATTGCTTAACCTAGAACTATCATCATCTCTAATTGCATTTAATAACAAACCCTCATATCTGAAATTAAATTAATGTTGCTAATCTTTTATGCTAAAATTTGGGAATCAACGGGTTGGTACTGAAATTGTCTTAACTCAAGCACTATCCAAATTCATATTTTTACGTTTAATGTTTATTTCAATTTTTGCCTTACTTTATTTTCTAGTATCTGTTGTCTAAAAACAAAACCATAAAAAATCTTGTTGTCAATTTGTCCAAATGCGTGTGCGTGTGTGTGACATTCTTTTTCTTTTGCCATAAATAAATCTCTCAGTGGACGACTTGGATTCATCCAGAAAATATAAATTTAAATTTGGACTACAACTGCACTCGTACACTGGCGAGTATAAACCTCTCACTAAAATAAAAAAAATATAAAAGTTTTATTATGATTTGTTTTTATTGTGTTTTAATTGCAGGGTGAGAGTGCAGTCAATTCATCATCTAATTCAGGTTTTGCCCATGAAATATTCAAACGTTCCAGGTAGAGATTGTAGCAGATACGAGGACAATTGAGGCATGAAATGGCACTTATCGGAGTGCATGAAGAATGAAATGTATGTTACGTAGCCCCCTGTATTTAAGTTCTACTACTTTAGATTTTGAACGTTTTGAGAAATGTTGAAGATGTAAGAGTTTATTTATGACTAATGTTAAGATATCAGGTTTCGATCTTTGCTTCCGCATTTGATGTGTATAGCGATTCTCTTTCGAGATCAATGTATGGGAATTCTGGAACGGATTCAATGTATGATGTGATTTAGAATTAAGTTTGAAAGAAAAAAAAAATTTGTCCCGTGATTAGTGGTTAATTTTGTAAAAATTTTGTTATAATTATACCCTTCTTTCGATCTTAAATATGGTTTAAATTAGATATTAATATATATTTTATGGTTATATGCAAGTTTAAATTGAAAAATGAATGAAATGAAATTTTAAAGTAAAATTTAATAATAATAATAATAATAATAATATATAAAATTATATATAATACATATACATCATTATATGCATGCATGAAATATATATATATAATATAATCTAATATATATATGTGTGCCATATGTAATATATATATAATATATAATTTATTAATAATATTAAATTATTTTTTTTAGGCATGAAGAATTCAAGCCCATGAAGATTTAAAACCCATGAAGAATTCAAATCCATGAAGATTTAAAGTCCATGAAGAATTCAAATCCATGAAGAAATCAAGTCCATGAAGAATTCAAGCCCATGAAGAATTAAGGCCCAATTTGAGCAACCCATGGAGAATATTATTTAGAAAAGGCCCAAGGATTATTTTTAATCCTAATGAAGATTAAAAAACAATTTATAGAAATCTATTTTTATTTTTTATGTGAGAGCTTTATTAGGTATGTTTTTTAGCTAAAATCCATTTAACTATTAGGTGGATATTATAGCTAAAATCCATTTAACTTTATGAATGCTTTATTAGGTATGTATTTTAGCTAAAATCCATTTAATATTAGGTGTGTATTATAGCTAAAATCCATTTAACTTTAAGTGTGTGAGTGCTCATTAGATATAATTATGTCTAGTTGAATAATTGAAATTGTGTGGTTTGTATTGCATCTTGTGGCCTATAAATAGATCACTTGATTGCATTTGTAAGTGTGATTATTATTCTTGAATAAAAGTTTAGTTATTTCCTTAGAATTCTCTCTTTGAGAATTGCTTTTGTTCTCTCTCATTTTCTTTAGTATTTTCTCTTGTGATCTTACTTCATTCATTTTTTCTTTTAAATTCTTATGTTATTTATTGTTACTTTATTATTCACCGCCTAAATGGACGGTTAGTTTTTGCCTTTAAATTTTTGCAATTTTCATTCTTATCATTTAATTGTTCACCGCCTAAATGGACGGTTAGTTTATGCCTTTAAATTCTTGCAATTTTAATTCTTGTATTTTAATTATCTACCGCCTAAATGGCCGGTTAGTTTCTTCTATTTTAATTCCTGTCATTTAAATTCTGTTATTTAAATTATGTCATTTAAATTCCTGTCAATTAATTTAATGGAGATGAGTAGCTAAATCTAATCTTGGGTTAAGGCAAGGACAGTGTCCAACGCCAATGATTCCCAAAGAAAGCTGCGTTTTAAATAAGTAACCTTAATTTAAATTTCAGTATGAGTGTGTATTAATTATTGAAAAATCACTAGGTTTGGATTGGAGCGTAAGCCTAACTTAGAGCTTTCATGCCATGTATGAGAGTTACTAGAACTGGAAACGCTATCATACCCAAACCCGGATGATTAATTTAGTTATTTTGTATATTAATTGTAATTAGATTTATGGTAGTTGCTTAAATTAGAATCTCGCATATCATGTATGGGGATTGCTTAACCTAGAACTATCATCATCTCTAATTGCATTTAATAACAAACCCTCATATCTGAAATTAAATTAATGTTGCTAATCTTTTATGCTAAAATTTGGGAATCAACGGGTTGGTACTGAAATTGTCTTAACTCAAGCACTATCCAAATTCATATTTTTACGTTTAATGTTTATTTCAATTTTTGCCTTACTTTATTTTCTAATATCTGTTGTCTAAAAACAAAACCATAAAAAAATCTTGCTGTCAATTTGTCCAAATGCGTGTGCGTGTGTGTGACATTCTTTTTCTTTTGCCACAAATAAATCTCTCAGTGGACGACCTGGATTCATCCAGAAAATATAAATTTAAATTTGGACTACAACTGCACTCGTACACTGGCGAGTATAAACCTCTCACTAAAATAAAAAAAATATAAAAGTTTTATTATGATTTGTTTTTATTGTGTTTTAATTGCAGGGTGAGAGTGCAGTCATCCCGGAATTGTCCCAAGTTATAACGCGCCCGAAAAAGCGGGGCGTTACAAATTGACTCAAGTGCTGCACAACATAACTAATGTCTGGCCTTGTAAGATTAACATATAACAGCTTACCAATTAGCCGTCGATATTGATCAGGATTGGAAAGATGAGTACCTTAATCAGGTTCTAAAAATAAACCCTTAGACATAGGGAAAGAAGAACCTTTAGTATCTTGTAAACCAGTTTCAAGAACAAGATCCATTATGAACTTATGTTGAGACATAAATGTTCCAGAAGAGGATCTAGCAACTTCCAAGTCAATAAAATATTTGAGATATCCTAGGTCCTTAATAGTAAATTTCTTATCAAGAGCTGCCTTAGTGGATTGAATGAAATCTGTTGTCGTACTTTTTGTACAATAGTTTTAATGATGAAAAACATATATTGGTTTAATCCTTAAGTCATGAGTCAAGTATGTGGTTTTCAATATATATCAATTCCAATATCAAGTATCACTTTGTGAAAATGAAAACCTTATTTTGACTAAGTCTGGAAGGTTAGCACCTTATAAGGAGACATATAAGAAATAGTTTTCTTTCTAGAAAACTATTTCCTGGTATTTTGATATCTAACATTCATTAGTGTTAAAACGATTTTTAATGAATTTTTCATTAAACAGAAAGTATATATTTTGGAGGTGGTATTATTGCTAAAATTTGAGTTTGTACTAAAACCCAAAATCTACTTTCTTATTTATTTGGATTTTGATTTTCTAAGTATTTTTATTGAATCCAAATAGAGGGTACTTTGTTATTTACATTTATGTCTTAAAGTAAATGGATGAAAAAATATAAATAAAAGAAAATGTGGACATTTACTTTATGTAAATAAGCTGTGATGTATACATACTGTGGATTGTGTTTTCAAGCAAATCATTCTAAATATCTGTCATACTTCTGTGCATGTTTCGAAACCCCTTTGAAAAGGTTTTTAATGTTTTCTGTGTATGCTATTTTGAAACATCTCTGCATTGCATGTGTTTTCAAATCAGGTTTTGGACTATGTTTTGAAACCTATATGCATTATGTTTCGAAACCTCATTTCCAGAGAGGTATGTTTCGAAACCTATCATGTCATGTTTCGAAACCTTTGACATTCTGTCAGCAGTTCATTTAAAAATCGAGATGTATTTGTTTTGCATTTTTGTATGCTTCCAATATCATTTTATTAATGCATTCTCCATGCTATGAGATTCAAATTTTAATTTGAATGTGAGTGCTTATAAAATATTTAAAGTGGGCATAAGACTTTGTCTGTCACTATTTGTTGTCTCTAGCTTTGTCCAGCTGGAAGCTTGTATGTTTCGAAACCTATTGTCTATGTTTCGAAACCTTAGTGCATGTATGTGATGTTTCGAAACCTACTAAGTATGTTTCGAAACCTACTTTTCTGTCTTGTCTCTAACGGCTATAAACGGTTAGATTTCTATATCTTGGTATAAATAGCAAGTATTTGAAGATAAGAAGAGATTGATAGAGCAAGAACAAGATACAACAAGTGAATACACACTAGAGACGCACACACAAGCACATGTGATTTAAATCCATTTGACAAGCTTTCAAAGAGGATCCATTCATCCATTCCTAGATGTGCATTGTGATGTGAAAAAGGAAAAGCAAGTGCAAACAACAGGTATCATCCTCAAGCTCTCCTCATCTCAAGTTAAGAGGTTTGTACAACCATGTGGTAAGGCATTTATTGCTCTTTGGGTTGTAAAGATAAATTTTATTTATCTTGTAAATGTTGTAAGGTTTGAGTTTAGCCTAAAACTCATTGTGTCAAAGGTTCGAGTTTAGCTTAAAACTCACTTGGTGTAAGGTTTGAGTTAAGTCTGTAAAAACTCAATTGGTGCTAGGTTTGAGTTGAGCCCGTAAAAACTCACATTATAAGGTTTTGGGGTGAACCGTGGTAAAACCCTTGTTGTGGTGATCACTAGTAAAAGTGATTGAGATTGCAAAATCCTTTAAGTGGGTAAGCTTGAAGGTAGTGGAGTAGGCGGGTGCCGAACCGCTATATATCTTGTGTGCAAAGTGTTCTTTAGCTTTCATGTATCATTATTGCCTATTGCACATGCTTGCATAAGTTTTGTTATCAAAGTCTAAAATAGTTTTCTTGAGAACAAGTTTATACATATACATAGAAAACCTATCTTCGATATACAAACATCTTTGGTATACTCTTACTTATGTAAATCATCATTGCCAAAGATCATTAGTTTGAAATACTAGATAAAAGATTTCAAATCAAGCAAAATAGAGAAGTGTATTTCGAAACACACATAATAGGTTTCAAAACCTACTTAGCAGAAAGTCTTATTTCGAAACATATCCCATATATTTCGAAACATAGTGTTTGCTAATAATTAAAGTTTTAAATTATAGAAAATCTATACAAATTTCAATTCACCCCCCTCTTGGGATATATTTTCCATTATTAGGAACCAACAAAATCAATATCATCTCCAGCAATAAAGACATCATCAACGTAAACGAGTAAGGCAACAAAATGAGAATCAATTTTGTGGGTAAAGAGACAATGATCACAATGAGATTGAACAAATCCAAGTTGAATAAGAAAACCACTAAACTCCAAATTCAATTGGCGTGAATATATCTTAATAAATATTTAAGAGCATCCCAATGAGGTTTACCTGGGTTGGACATGAATCTGCTTAGGGATGATATAGCATAGGCTAGATCAGGCCTTGTACTAATCATAGCATACATGATAGTTCCAATTGCATTAGCATATGGAACCTTTTCCATTTTAATGATTTCAGAGTTGGACGAAGGGCATTGAGATTTAGTTAAGACAAAATGTCCAGCTAATGGAACACTTACTGGCTTGCAATTGTGCATGCCAAACCTTTTTATAGCTTTCATTAAATAGTCATTTTGATGAACCTTTAAGCTGGAATTTCCTCTATCCCTTTCTATTGTCATTCCTAAAATTTTCTTAGCTGACCTTAAGTCTTTCATGTCAAAACTTGTGTTAAGCATTTGTTTTAATTCATTTATCTTAGACTTAGACTTACTGATTAACAGAATGTCATCTACATATAACAATAGATAAATTGGGACATTTGAGAGAATAAAATAGAAACAGTTATCATATTGACTCTTTACAAAACCAATCCCTAAGACAAAACTATCAAATTTTTTATACCACTACCTAGGGGATTGTTTTAAGCCATAAAGAGATTTTTTCAGTAAACACACATGCTCAGGTTTATTTGAGTCAATATATCTAGCTGGTTGTGTCATGTAAATTTCCTCCTCTAAATCTCCATGCAAAAAGGCTGTTTTAACATCTAATTGTTCTAATTCAAGGTCAAATTGAACAACTACAGATAGCATCATGCGTATGGTTTTAAATTTAACTACATGGGAGAAAATTTCAGTGTAATCTATACCTTCCCTCTGAGTAAACCCCTTTACCACTAACCTTGCTTTATACCTAATTGGGTCAGTGGGAGATATACATTCTTTTAATTTATAAAAACCACTTACACTGAATTAATTTATGTTTTTGAGGTCTAGGCACCAACTCCCAGGTGCCATTAATTTTAATTGAGGACATTTCCTCTTCCATGGCCTACTGCCACTTTACATTTTCCTTGAAGCTGACAGCCTTCTCATATGTGGAAGGCTCACTGCTCCTTAATTCCAGACCTGCCACAAGGGCACAAAACACTAAGTCTGAATAGGCATACCTTGCAGGGGGTCTGGAAACCCTCATGCTCCTATCGCGAGCTAGATGGTAATCACTGAGATCTTGGGTTGAGCTGTGATGCTCCACCTCAATCTCAGGTTCATCTTCTTGTTCCTCTTGATCATCATCATGATCAGAGGTTTGATTTTCATTTGGGATGGGAACATCCTCTAGGTTGGATTCTATTGGGGCAGTTGGAAGGAAACCTTCAGTCTGCTCCACCTCAATTTTAGACCCTCCTAGAATGATAAAATCATCTGGACTTCTATTAATGTTAGTTTCTTTAGAGTGAACTGTTTTGCAAGGGAAAATGGTTTCATTAAAAATGACATCTCTGCTAATAATGATTTTAATCACACTAGATTTTCTTTCCCATAATGTAAAACCTTTGGATCCTTCTTGGTAATTAACAAACACACACCTAATGGACCTAGGATCTAATTTACCTTCTGATTTGTGAGCATATGCTTCACAACCAAACACCCTAAGGTAATCAAGATTTAATTTCCTACCGGTCCATTTTTCTTCAGGGCATTTTAGATTTAGGGCAGTGGAAGGACTTCTATTCACCAAATAGGCTGCAGTAGACAAGGCCTCCCCCAAAAAAGATTTTGGCATGTTAGAGGTGAATAAGAGGCATCTAACATTTTCAAGAAGAGTTCGGTTCATCCTTTCAGCTACTCCATTTTGTTGGGGTGTATACCTCATAGTCCTATGTCTAAGGATTTCTTGGGTATTGCAGAATTCATCAAACTCTTTGTTACAGAATTCCAGACCATTGTATGTTCTTAAGGTTTTAATCTTTCTATCTATTTGATTTTCAATTATGTTCTTCCAAGTTTTAAACTTCTCTAGAGTCTGGTCTTTAGTTTTTAAAAGAAAAACCCAAACCTTCCTAGTGAAATCATCAATAATAGAAAGAAAATACCTGTTACCACCGTAAGTAGGGACTTGAGAAGGCCCCCATAAGTCTGCATGTATATATTCTAGGCATACCTTCGCCAGGTGAGTTCCCTTATGGAAACTCAACTTGTGTTGCTTGCCTAGAACACGTGGCTCACAAAAGTCGAGGGACCCCATTGGCACTGAACCAAGGTAACCTTGGTTAGTCAATGCCTTAAGACCTTTTAGGCTCATATGGCCAAGTCTCAGGTGTCATAATTCTGTCTTATCAGATTTGACTAAGCATGTAGAATTAATATTATCAAAAAGGAAATAACAGCCATTCAAAACATACAATCCATTTTTCTTAGCACCAGTTAGAATTAGATCATCTCCTTTAAACACATACATTGATCCATTTTCTGCTTTTTAAGAGAAACCTAGTTCATCTAATGTGCCAAGAGATATCAAATTTCTTTTTAGGCCAGGAACATATCTTACATCAGTTAAGGTTCTAGTTTTGTTATCATGTAATTTAAGAGATATGCTTCCTATACCTTTGACCCTACATGATTGGTTATTACCCATAAACACTGTTCCTGATTCATTTTTATCAAAATTATGAAACCAATCAATGTTAGGACACATATGGAAAGAACATCCTAAATCCATGATCCATTCATTATCAATAGAAGCATTTGAAACAGTAAAAACCTCAACTAAACAGTTTGAATTACTAGGATTAGCATTTAGATTTCCCCCTTGCTTTTGTTTCTTAATGTAGTCATAACAGTATTTCTTAATGTGTCATTCTTTCCCACAGTGATAGCATTTCCACTTTTGCTTACCCTTTTTATCTTTCTTCTTACCCTTTTGCACTGACCCACTAGCATGATCATTATTACCAGTAGAATGCTTTTTCTTATTCTTTCCCTTTACAAAAAGATTGTTTCCAAATTTCTTTGATGTCCCTAGTTCCAGTTCTTTAGCCTTAATGCCTGAAATAACAAGGTCTAGACTAGGTACTATGCCAGTATATCTTAATGCATGTTTAACAACATCATAATCATCAGGCAATGAATTTAATAGAATCATAGCTTCACTAGAGTCTCCTAATGCTTGATCAATACCTCTAAGTAATAATGCAAACCTAGTAAATTCGTCTATGTTCTCATCCATTGTCTTTGATGCACTCATTTTAAAATTAAATAGCATGCCTTTCAAATATACTAAATTAGGTGCAGTAATGACAGAAAATAAAACATCTAGTTTATTCCAGAGTTCTAAGGGAGTAGACATACCATCTACCTTATGAATCACACTATCACCCAGGTGGAGGAAGATCAGATTGAAGGATTTTTCTCTGATTTCCTCTATCCTCGCAAGCTGGTCTGCTGACCATTTGCGATCATCCATCTCAAGTGCTATAAACACTTTATGGTGAGAGAGTAAAACTCTCATCTTCTTCTTCCAGCTTCCAAAATCTCATTTTCCATCAAATATACCGATTTTAAATCGGGTAAAGTTCATCTTCGCCTTGCACGAAGGTAACTTGGGGGCTCTAAACTCAAAAAAGAATCAACACAGCACACACTCGCTGAAAACAAACTCTCTTAGAAAAACTCTAAATCACCCGCAAGAATAGATGACTAAAACCAGAAAAGAAAAATGAACAGATTGAAATTACAGAAACCCTAAAAACCGAATTTAACACGGCTCTGATACCACTGTTGGGAACCCAAGAGAAAACCTTAGGGTTTTTCCTTGTATTTCAAACACTGATGAAAAAAGAACAAAACTGGAAGCACGAAAAATAAACACACCACAATAAACAGAAACGAAAACAGAAACCGAGACACCAGGGATTTACCGTGGTTCACCTCAAACCAAGGCTATGTCCATGTTGAGCTCGAGAGAGAAGAGCTCACTGCACTATGAGATGAAAACCTAGATTACACCCACATAAGCCCTCACAAAACCCTCGATACAAACAATGGTTTGAGAAAATAAAAATGTCAAATAATCACTTAATACAGATTAGAGGCAACCCTATCGAACCATATAAATGAAATCAAGCTATACAGGATTTACAGAGAATGAAGAACAGAGAAACCAAACCAGAACCCTAGCCTCGAAGATGAAGGCACTTGCCTCTTCTCCTTCTTTATCTTTCACCTTTTCTTTTTGTCAATCTCGTCTCAAAATTACTATGTCGACTCACATCCCGAGGGGTGGGATTAAAAGCAATAACGAATGGCCCGGATGAACGATCATAAAGCGAAGATGAAAGGCTGGGATTCAGTCGTGCAAGCACAATTGATTATTCCCAACAGAAAATGGCAAACGAGCAGGAGATGATCAGGCAAAGGAAAGGGCGAGATCAGGTGCCAGCTGAAGGCAACCAATGGTTGCCACGTGCAGCCATCCAGCAGCTGCCAAATGGCAGCGTGCGGTTGCTGCACGTGGCCTTCCAACCAGCTAAGGGCAACGATACCGTTTGGAACTTCACAACCAACACATAGGATTTGAAATCTTACTTATACAATTGAAATCTTGTTTATACAATCAAATACAAGATGACTACTAAGATCTCTAGTTATAAATTAATTAGTGTGTATATGATGACTACTAAGTACTTAATTAGTTGAAGAAAGTTAAATGAAAATCTTCCATTTAACATATATACTTGTCATTAATATATTAATATCTATATTAGTTGGTATTAAATATATTATATTCTAAAAGATTTTTTTAATTAATAAATATATTTAGATATTAAAAATTAAATACGTTATATATATATATATATATATATATAGAGAGAGAGAGAGAGAGAGAGAGAGAGAACCGCTGTGGAAGGATGACCCTTCCTTTTAAGTTAACAGATGATCCTATAAAAGTGGTTAAGTAGGCTGGTACCGTACAAATAAACCAAATGAAAAGTCTCAGGGAATGAATCAGTATTATGATTATAGTTTTAAATTTAATTTGTTTTGTAATTATAATATCTGTTATGTAGTTGCCATTAGATTTTTTTTACAAATAAATAAAATTAACTTTATTTAATTTATATATATATTTTTTCTAAAAACATAAATTAATTTTTAACATATATTTGAATGTTATATGATTTTTTGAAATTAAATGTACAACCGCATAGAGTTGAAATTAAATGTTAAAACTGAATTTCAACTTAAGGTCACACATGAAAATGAACTATTATAGCAGCCCGCTTCTCTTGGCGCGTCGTTATTCTCGGAAATTTTTTTTATCATAAATTTCTTAATATAAAATTTCATATATAAATACATTTAGCAATTCATACGAAAGTTGAGAAAGTTATATACTTACAAAAGCTAAAATCAAAACCTAGAGGACATCATAATTCCACACAAACAATACACTACTGTTCTCAACAGTAAATAAATTATAATATCTGATAAGAGAAATAGCGTAACATATAGCATTGCTGAAAACACAAGAAATAACATGAATTGAAACTGAATTAAGCTTCGATTACGCCTTTTCCTTTTCGACTGCTGGATTTACCTAAAATGTGGAATATTTTAAGGATAAAAGTTTAAGTTAGAAGATGAATATTTCACGTGAAGATTAAAACAAATTTTATGAATGAATGATGCATGCATGTCGATAAACTAACACATTAACATAACTTTCACCAGCATTCTATCCCCGTGCGTGGAACCCTAAACAGTTTTTCCGGCAATTCTTACTTTGAGGAATGATCCATCCCCAACGTGAGAGACTCCTGCAACTTTTTAACAAAGCTTCACTTGGGAAAATGTGGAACAAAGCTTCACTTGGGAAATGGTGGCTATGCTATTAGGATAACATCCGATCTCACTATGGTCAACATGGATGACATAATATGTCAATAATATTATGTTTAATATAATATTACTATTATCGAGACAAACAAATATGTACAGTATAACAAGATCCATCAAAATCGCATAAATTTGGAAATCTCTCGTAAATTTTATACTCATTTAAGCAAACATATCACATATAAATTTTTGGGATAAACCACTCACCTTAATTTAGCTCCTCAGGTTTTCTCGGTATGTGTGTCTTACTTTCAAAATGCATGTTCGAATAATTTCTTGACAAAAAATTTTCAAAAATTAATAAAACTTCATTTTTTAATCTTTTCAAAAAATTTCTCCCTTTTTTTCCTCTATTTTTTTCCTATTTTGCTCTTACTTCACGCATCTTGCACGCGTTCGCACCCACACACCCACTCGCTCGAAACTAGTCGTCTTCTCCGATGATCCTCTCGTCGCCATCACCTAGTTTTGGCTTGTTTCTTTGGTTTTTCTTCTTCTTCTAGTCAGTTTTTCCTTTTGAACACGATGGAAGCACCTTTTGCTTGAAACTTCAGCCAAAGCACCCTCAAATCGGTCAATTAAACCTTGGTTCCATGATACCTGACTTTTTGGCCATATTTCGAAACCACCTCAAATCAACACGAAAATTAATTTGAAGTATAAAATAATCAAAATCGTAAATATAATGAAATATAAAATAATCTGAAGTATCAATACAATTAAAAACTTACATATATAATTGAAGTATAATATGTCGTCGCAGAATAGAGAAAGAAAGTGCTCGGTGCTTGTCATCATTGCAAATCCCAGCCATGCATGTTGATGAGGAGATGCTCAAGAATTGGACAAGCTTTTTATTTAATGCATCCACACACCCCTCCCTTATATATCTACGTCAAGTTACATATGTTTGGGAACATCTAAGGTTACTGACCAAATTAATTAGACAAAAGAAAGACAACAGAAAAAGAAAGAAGTCTTAGTTCGGACTTAGCCGCAGGAGTACAAGAATTAATACAAAGTTTTAAAAGAGGATTGTTTCCTTTTTAAATATTTTAAAATATTACAAGATTTTTAGAGTAGCGACTCAACCCTCCTCTATTCTCTACAAGATCTTTTTCTAGAGAGGGTGAAAACCATGTTTATATATTGCCAAAGAGGATATTAAGAAGAATAATAAAATTAATTTTAGATGCAAATTAAAAATAATTAAGAAGAAGAATCCTGGTTGGTGTGAAAGGGAAAACAAGCATAAATATGTATATATGTTTTGCAGAAAGTGAGATTTGGCGAGTGCAAATGGTGACTATATATATATAGCCTACTATATATAAACAAATCTGGGCTGACTACGTTTAGATTTGTAGTAGACTAATTATTGGGGTATGGAGTATTACAAGTAAATATACTATATAGCCTACTATTATAAACAAATCTAAATGGGATCCATTTTAATTAATTCCTCCGAAACCGTCGTTTAGGACACTAACATGGTATGTAATAAATATTTAAAGTTTTGACATTCTCTGCCCAGCCTTCTTGAAAACATACTTTTGATATTACATACATTAGCCTACTACTGTTTAATTAATGCTTTTGCTATTATACTTTTGCCATGAATCGATCTTTCTTAATTATTGGGGCTGACTATAAGACGTTTACATTTGTTGTAGACGACTTACATGTAGATTATGGTAGTTGCCTAGTGTGGTTTGGGATTCAATACATAGGCAGATGAGAATGATTACTTAAGTACATGTTGAAAACAAATATCATTTGAACCGTAAGTATTTACAGGGAGATATATATATATATAGAGAGAGAGAGAGAGAGGCACTTAACAGCTTAATTTGCTTGTCGTGGACAGATTGGCAAAAAGAAAGTTTTATTTGTTGGCCAGCGAGCTATATATTGTTATGTATGGGGTTCACTAGCCGAACATTTACTTGCAATATTCACAGTAGTCTATTCACGAAGTATATACACGCACAAAACCCCCCAGCCCATTTCATTAATAAGATGCGGGAATAATTAATTCGGCACCAAAACCAGCTTGTTCGAAAAAATGGACTGTAGCTCAAAAGGTTGCGTCACCCCTTTTGTGGCAGCTGGCCGGGCTTTAAATTAACCACGTCTGAAAGTAACATGCGTACGTGGGGACGGTCAAGCCTGGAAATTCATTGAGAAATGGGTGTTTTGATAGCAAAACCCTAGCTACTTGAAATGTCCGTATAATCACTTATATATATATATATATAAAGAGAGAGAGAGAGAGAGAGAGAGAGTGGTGGAGAGAACCATCCTTAATTAATTTCCGTTTGGGCAGTAGGAATCAGTGATTTGACTACTGGTAAATGATAAGAATATATATATATATATATAGAAGGAATATGATCATGACAGATAAAAATGTGCAGCGTTTGAATCATTTTTCTTGGTTCATAAAGGTGAAATTGATCATTCCGAGCTTTTTCACACCCAGCTCGATAAGATGTGGGAGGAGGTTAATCATAGTGACCTAACTGAATGCAATGGCTAGACTCGAACTCACCGCGCATAAGGAGCCCCTCTCACTCTGAAGAGAGGTACCTTACACTGCTGCTTGTGAGACTCGATCCTCGATCTTGATCTAAAATTCATCACGAAAAATACTTTATGCACCCCTTCTTGACCAACTGAGCTGCCCATACGATCATTTGAATCATCTTTCTTGAGACGTAAATGAGGGATCAATTTAAAGGCAGCATGGACTTGAGAGCCTAAACTCCGATCACGCTTAAAGGTTAGTGGATCCATATACCAAACATAATTACGATTTTGCCACCTTACTCAATATTAATTTGTATACTTAAATAATTTCTTAAATAAAAATAAAATAAGGAACTGATTTTATAAAAGTGAAAATGTTAAATAACCTGATAAAATTTGTCACCAATACGGATTTAATTGTGTTTCTTGAGATGTAACGTACGTGAGGGATGATCAGTTCAGTTGTTATTATAGGGAAAGAAAAGTGTTATGGAGGGAGGGCTATATGGAGTTTATTAATTAGTTGAGTAGGAATATTGAGGGATTTGAGAGAGTATATATATATTTTGATAATAATAATAAGAATATACATAAATACATACATACTACCTAAATTTATTGGGTTTTTAACTAAATTTTCTTATTTCAAATTATGTAGTTAATTCTTAATATTTATTAATCCAATAAAAATTGGTTATAAATTAATTAGTGTGTACATGATATATATATATATATAGAGAGAGAGAGAGAGAGAAATGATGATTAAAATACGAAAAATGAAGGATTTAAGTGACATTTGGTTAGAGATAATAGTCAGCCCCTTGTTACTAACCAAATGCCACATATTACATATATTTTACCACATGTGTATAATTACATCTATATATATATATATATATATAGAGAGAGAGAGAGAGAGAGAGAGAGAGGTATGATCCTTAATTTATTCCAAATCATAATTAAGTTGCTTTCTACTCCTCATTAAAAACATACTTTTACTATTAATATTTCACAGTCTAATAAAAAGAAACATACTTTTACTATTGATCGTTCCATGAGATATCACTGATCGTTCCATTCATGCAAAATTACTTTAAAAAATGCTTTCGCTATCATACAAACATACATGCAATTCCTGAGCATATATATATATATATATATCCAATTCCTAGCATATATATATATATATATATGTATGGTTGGGTTGCTTCCTCCTGCCCAAGTCTTCGATCCGGATAGACCATATTAGATTAAATATACAAATTATTGTATTTTAGTTTAGGATTAGTAGTAAGTAGATGATGATTGTGGAGGGATATATAAATATATATATATATATAATTGAAAGGAATGAAAAAAGAGAGGGAGTTATATTTTATTTTTATTTGGATGTTTAATTAATAAAAATAATAAATAAAGTGTGCATGGTTACAATATTAAATTGTTAATATAACTTGTTATATTTTATATTTTATATTTTAATGCATAGAGGGGGAGCAAAGAGTAAAATAGTAAAAGAAGAAATATTTAATTAAAAAATATTCACATTTGACATTTCTACCATATGTGTATTATCTTCTTCGAGAGTTTGAAGATTTTAGAGAAAGAAGAGGAAAGAGGAGGGTGGTGAGTCCCTACTCTAAAAATCTTGTAATATTTTAAAAAATTTAAATAGAAAACAATCCTCTTTTAAAACTTTGTATTCGTACTCCTGCTGCTAAGTCCGAACTATATAAGACTTCTTTCCTTTTCTATATATATTCTTTCTTTTGTCTAATTTGGTTAGTAACCTTAGATGTTCCCAAGCAATCTAACGAGGAAGGAGCTCGTCGTTGAGGAAAGGTAAGAAATATACGGCGGTTTGGCTTGGGCTGGGCAGATCAACAAACAGGTGGAGGACACATACATATCTTTTGGGTAGTTTAGTTTGACAAGTTCTAAGCCAATAATAAAGAATTAACAAACCAAAAGGGGGGGGTTTCACGACTCAGAAAAGAATCCGCCATAACTGATGTTTCTGGAAACAGTGGATAATAACGTTGGAAAGGACAATTCCAGCCGTGGGTACAGGTATCATGCAAAGCAAGAAAACAAGCGTCTCTAACACAATCATCTAATAAAATCAATATTCTGTGAATCTCAATATTATAATCAATTCCTTGTATTGTGTAATAATAACCCGTCTTGTTTTTAAATCTTAAATACGTACATGATAATGACTAATATTAAACTCTATTTTAAATCTTAAGCCTTGTGGACGCAATATATATATATATATAATACGAAATTGCAGTCTAGTTTTTGTTTCTTTAAATGAATTCTAAATGAAAAATGAAGATGTGTGTTTGTGCAATAGTGTTAAATGTTACCCTTGCTCAATTACGGTAACCTTGGAAGCCATAGCCAGATATACAGTTCTCAGGTCTCAACTCTCCACTTTTCATTTGTTTTATTTGTACGGTATCAGTTTACTTAAATCCCTTTATGATCATTTAATAACTTTAAAGTAGGGATCATCCTCTCCACCACTCTCTCTCTCTCTCTCTCTCGCTCTCTCTGTATATATATATATATATATGTATATGCAATGTATTTAATTTTTAATATTTGAATATATTTATTAATTAATAATTTGTTTTAGAATATAATATATTTAATGCCAACTAATATAGGTACTAATATATTAAAAACAAGTATGCTAAATGAAAGACATTTATTGAGCTTTTTTCAGTTACGTACTTAATTAGTAGTCATCATGTACACACTAATTAATTTATAATCAGCGATCTTAGTACTCATCTTGTATTTGATTGTATAAGCAGGATTTCAATTGTATAATAAAGATTTCGAATCCTATGGTTAAAAATGCAAGATTTTGATTGTTGGATTAATTAATTAAAACTACAAAATTTCAATTATATATGTAAGTTTTTAATTGTATTGATACTTTAGATTATTTTATATTTCATTGTATATCCAAGATTTTAATTATATTAATAATTCAGATTTAAAATATATTGATGTTCTTTATTGACTTATTACAAGAAAAAAAAAAGATTATAGTATTTATATTGTGTTAGTTTTAATCAATATAAATATTTTTTATTGGGTTCAAACAAAACAAAAAAAAAAAATTCACTGATTTGACACATTCAGAGACTAATTTTGACCTATATACATATATAGTGTTATTGTATTTTAAATCGTTGTAATTTAGGTTTGGAAGCTAATTTGACACATTTAAAGTTAATTAGATAAATATTTTGGTAATTTATCAAATATCAAGACTGCGTCCATCTATTAATCAAATCTCAATTGATATAATTCTCACCCAGCTCTACTGACTAGTTGCTTAACTTTTTTGAAATAAACAAGTTTTGATTGTTATATTTGGATAACAATAATTAAAATAATATAGAATTAAGAGGAAATGATTTCAAAATCATAATAATAAAAAAAAACTATTTTCTTTTACTGTTATATTTGAAAAAAAGAGAGATTATTTTCAAATATTAATTATAATCCTTGTTGACCTATATATACAAGGATTAGGGGAATATTATAATCCTTTAGAAGTTGAAGCGGAATTTGTTAACATCCCGATTCGTAAATAATTAGAGATCGATTATCCAATTCCCAAGCTGAAGTCCTCAAGTCTTCTAGCCGCCCGTTGCCGGATATGTGTCGATCGGGGCCTGCCTGGATTTGAGATAAAAATTTAGATGAAAAAACGGAGTTGCTGAGAGTCTGGATTAATGGTATTTAGAAGTCATCAAGACGTATGCCCTTTTACATTTAGTTTAAAATATATATATATATATATCAAATGTATATGTTAAAAACACATTTGCATTAATTTGTTTTAACCAAAAATTAGTAAGATTATTTTCTTTTAATAATATTAAGTATTGTGTAATGACAAATCCAAGCATTTTTTTAAAAAGATTTGAAATAATCGTAGGAAATAAAAGCCATGTTTCTACACTTGTGTCTTTGTTGGTCAAAAAGGTGTGTCAATTGTGCAAAATTTTAAAAAAGTTATAGGTAGGACTTAATTTTATATATACTTTTATTTAATTTTATCTTAATTTTGTGTTATCGAGAGATGATTTACTTATGTGTGAGAATCGAGAAAACTTACAAAGTCAAACCCCCTAACAAAATTAGAGGTTTTCAAATAACTTAATATTTATTTGTTCTTTTGACATCTTCTTAAAAATTTGATGGCAAAATTAAATTAATAATGGATTAATATGATTTGAGAAAATTTTTTAATTAATTGAAAAAAATTTACCGTCACATGTAAATAATTTTAAAATATTATAAAGGTATTTTTAATTTTGAATTAGATTGAATAAATAATTACATAACCTACATTAAATGAAATCTAAATCATAGTTACATTTATTTATTTAATAAATAATTTAGTTTTGCATTAATTTTTCTTGTTAATTTTTTTATTCATTCAATTAATTAATTAATCTAATTTAAAATTAGTTTAATATTATGATCTAATCTCAATTGGATCGACATTCCTTTTTATAACTATATGTATATTTGACTAAGATATATTTATTTGAATTAATTTTTATTAAATTAATAAATATTAAGAATTAACTACATACTTTGAAATAATAAAATTTAGTTAAAAACTCAATAAATTTAGGTAGTATATATGCATATTCTTATTATCATTATCAAAATATATCAGCTTTCCCCGTAACAGGAGAAAATATTATGTTGCCCGTCAATAAACAACCTAGCATCTCTGCAAAATGTATACTCTCAAGTCTCAAATCCCTCGTTCCTATTCAACTAATTAAACTCCATACCCCTCCCTCCATAACACTTTTCTTTCCCTATAATTAATAACATTTCATCCCTCACGTACGTTACATCTCAAGAAACACAATATATTGGTGACACGTGGTGGTGGCCCCAAGACAATTTTTTTCATAGAGAGCATCTCCTAGAGATCAGATACGTTACATACGTATGAATATGGCTAGCAACACCCACCCATATATGGCTACCGCGCCCCCCCCCCCCCCCAAAAAAAAATATATATATATATATCTCAAAAACATGTATGTTAAATGAAAGATATTCGACATTTACCTTTCTTCAAGTGCGTATTTAATTTATGTTCAACTAGCAGTGACAAATTAAGCAACACTGCATAGTTTAAAACATTTTATATTTGGGGAAACAAAGAATAGAAAGGTGAGATAAACGCGAATGCAATTTTGTTCACCTCTTTTTTTAACTCCCGTTAGGGGTTAAAAAAATAATTTTTTAAAAAAAAATATATTTTATCCTTATATTGAAAATTTCAAAAATTAATCATGTTTTAAAAAAAAATTATTTTTAGAACTTAACTGAAAATGTGACAGGATCAAAATTGGATGGATTAGAACTTATAAAAAAATGATAGACTTACAAAAATAATTGACAGGATTAAAACTGAGTTAAAACTGAAAAGTGGCTGTTTTCAGTAATTAATTTATTTGAGTGGCTGAAAACAATTTTTTCAAAAAAAGTGGCTAAAAATAAATTTTTTTTTTGAAACATGGTTAATTTTTACAATTTTCAACATAAAGATAAAACATTATTTTTTTCAAAAAATAGTTATTTTTTTAACCCCACTGACGGGGATTATGTTCACCCTCGTTAAAAGAAGTGAACAAAATCACACTCAATAAACAATAGTGAGGGTCGAGGCTGACTTTTGTCTCTAACCAAGTGCTGCTTAAATTCGAGTGCGATTTTGTTCACCCCCTCTAACGGGATGAACGTATCCCTCGTCAGTGAGGGTTAAAAAAATAATCCCTTTTTGAAAAAATAATATTTTATCCTTATGTTGAAAATTATAAAAATTAATCATGTTTAAAAAAAAAAATTGTTTTTAGCTACTTTTCTAAAAAAATCGTTTTCAGCCACTCAAACAAACTAATGGCTGAAAACAGCCACTTTTTAGTTTTGACTCAATTTTAACACTGTCAATTATTTTTGTAAGTCTATCATTTTTTTATAAATTCTAATCCATCCAGTTTTAATCCTGCTACATTTTCAGTTAAGTTCTAAAAACAAATTTTTTTTTTTTGAAACATGGTTAATTTTTATAATTTCCAACATAAGGATAAAACATTATTTTTTCAAAAAAGGGTTATTTTGTTAACCCCCACTGACGAGAGTTAGGTTCACCCGTTAAAGGGGGTGAACTAAATCGCACTCCTTAAATCTTTCATGTTTCGATTTTTAATCATCATTTCTCTCTCTCTTTCTCTCTATATATATATCATGTACATACTAATTAATTTATATATAATCAATTTTTATTGGATTAATAAATACTAAGAATTAACAACGCACTTTGAAATAATAAAATTTAGTTAAAAACCCAATAAATTTAGATAATATGTATGTATATTCTTATTATTATTATCAGAATACTCTCAAATCCCTCCTTCCTACCCAACTAATTAAACTCCATACCTCTCCTTCCATAAGATAATGCTATTCGGCACCCCGTAGTGCCTCCCGAAGTGCCACCCCAAAATGGAATTACAATTTTACCCATAGTCCAATTGATAGAAATACCCTCGTTCAAATTTTTGTCATTTCTTCATATGGCTCAATCATTCACTTTCTTATCTCCTTTCTCTCTTACTTTCTCTTGTTCGACCTTCCCTATCGTGAAATCTCTCAATCTCTTTTCTCACACGTGTTCTCTCTAGTTCGACATTTCTTATCGCTCAAAGAGAAACCGATTGTAGTGTGACCTTTCTTCTCGGATCGAAGATCAAGGTCGTCGGCTTCCACCCGTGCGACTTCATCTCTGGCCCTTTCTTCATTGGCTCCGAGCTACAAGGTGGTAAATACAAGGAGGTAGTCCATGATGTGTAACACTTTACAGATACACCGTCTTTACACACAATTATCTGATGCGAACTATATGAGTTAATTGAAGCTTTACCCATTTCCAAATTGAAAGTCATAAATCTTGAGATAATAAAATTCTTGATAATTTGCTATATACAGAAATACTTATTTTTTGTTTTAAATAGTATAGGGAAAGACAATATGATGAGGGAATTCCAAAAATTAAATTCCCAAAATCTAAACAAAACTATTACCAGCTACATCAAAACAAATTACAAAAATCTATGCGAAAATTGCCTCTTTGTGTTTGGTTGACTTGTCTTTTGTTGGGCCTTAAAGTTAATGTTGGTTTTTCTTTTAAGTTTTCTTGTGTATTTGTTTGGAAGAAAGTTAATGTTGGTGGTTGACTTGTCTTTTGTTCTTCAGTACATTTTCCCCTTGGTGGGAAAAATTGTGAACCTTCCCATCTCACACTATTAAATCAAATAACTTTTTTAGACCTTTTCTAAGATTCTTTTTCTTCTTTTTTTTTTAAATAAAATGAATGTTGATTAAGACAATAATGTTTATATTAAAGAACCATAAGAAATAGCAGTGACATTCAAAACTTTTCAATACAAAACAATAAATTCTAATCAAACAATGGTTAATCAAATAGGGCATCAAACTGTTTTTTTTTTTTATTATTATTATTACTTGATGAGAAATAAGGGAAAGATAAAGACACCATATATACATTCCCTCTCAAAAGGGGCAACTGAACGGAGAAGAACTCAAGTGATAGAACTAATATGAATATGGCTACCAACACCCACCCCCCCCCCCCCCCCCCCCCCCCCCAAAAAAAAAAAAAAAAAAATAGTAAAAACATGTATATATGCTAAAATGAAAGATATTCATTTAACTTTCTTTAACTGCGTATTTAATTTATGTTCAACTAGCAGTAACTAGCAGTAACAAAGCAACACTGCATAGTTTAAAACATTTTATATTTGGAGAAACAAAGAAAAGAAAGGTGAGATGAACACTGATAAGGGGCTGACTATTATCTCTAACCAAGTGCCGCTTAAATCCTTCATGTTTTGGTTTTTATTCATCATCATCTCTCTCTCTCTCTCTCTCTCTCTCTCTCTCTCTCTCTCTCTCTCTATATATATATATATATATATGTATGTTGATTTTATGTGATTCAAAATTGTGTTTAAATATTTTTATCAGAATGTTGGCATGTTGTTTTATGATTTTGAGATGCATATCATATTTGTTTTAATATAATCATATGTCTCATTATATTTGTTGTTACATGTTATTAATTATGCTTGTTATTAATTGTTGTGGGCTGTTGAGTTTTATTATGAGTTGAGCCCATATCCTTCACGGTGCTTCCCTTGATGGCCCGACCCCATTTTCTGGTCCGTTTGATGCTGATATATAAGGGCTTCCAAACTCCCTAAAATCCTGAACATTCTGATATTTTGTCTTGTGCTCTCTCTTTGAAAACCCTAAGTCGGCGATTCTTGAAGCGAGACACTTTTTGTGAATCTTTCGTTCTAATCTCTGTTTCAATCGGTTATTTGGTTGCTTCCATGGTAAGATCTGACGGTAAGAATAGTTTATTGCTTAATCTCTATCTGTTTTAATCGCCTGAGGCGTGAAAGGTTATTGACTGATAGAACAGATACTTAGCCTTGATCGTGAGATCGGTATAGAATAGATCTATCTTGATCTTGTTGTTTTTATTTCTATTTTTCAGTTGTATTGCAATATTAATTTTTTTTTTTCGGTTTATGATCTTGTAATCTTTTGTAAACTTGAGATCTAATGGATTGACTAGAGGCGGAGTCTCTGCCGTGAGTAGGATCTATTGATTCGAACACGTATATCGCTGTGTCTTGCATGTGTGGTTTTCTAGTTTAAAGTTTTTGGTTTTACTGTTTATTGCGCTTGATCTGTGTTTGGCCGAGGAATCAGGTTGTTCAAAACCTACAATATATATATATATATCATGTACACACTAATTAATTTATATATAACCAATTTTTATTGGATTAATAAATATTAAGAATTAACTAGAAACTTTGAAATAATAAAATTTAGTTAAAAACCCAATAAATTTAGGTAGTATGTATGTATGTATGTATATTCTTATTATTATTATTATCATAATACTCTCAAATCCCTCATTCCTACTCCAACTAAACTCACAAACCCAAATAAATTTAGGCATTTGTTTTCAACATGTATGTAATCATTCTCATCTGCCTATATATTGAATCCCAAACCACACTAGGCAACTGCCATAATCTACAACTCTCTCTCTCTCTCTCTCTCTCTCTCTCTCTCTCTCTCTCTCTCTCTCATCAAAGACAGAATATCCTTCTAATTCCCAAATATTAGATGGCTGCGTTGAATTCTCTCCCGGTGGGTGTGAAGGCATGTTCTGCCTAGTTTGTAATTGTCATAGAATTTTCCACCGCTGGGAGGAGATGCCTATCAGCGACGAAAACGAATCTTTCTGGCCTGACCTCTGTGACGGGGTGGCTATGGAGAATTTTCCACCGCTGGGTGAATCTTTCTCGCTTGATGTTATGGAGAAATCACCATCACTATCACCACCACAACCTCCTCCACTGGCAGCGGAGGCTTCGTCGGAGGCGGGCGGAGCGAAGAGAAAAAGGACAAAGTTCACTGAGCACCAGATGTGTAAGATGAACGAATTTGCTCGAGATTCTGGGTGGCGAACACCTAAAAGAGACCGAGCAAAAATCAGTAAGTTTTGCGAAGAGATAGGAGTTCAAGAAAACAATTATAAGATATGGGTGAAGAACCAGAAGGCAAAGCAGAGCAAGAGCGGATCGATGATGACCTAATATTAATTTATTTGCGGGTTTTTCTTTGTGTGTTCTGCTATGGGATGCCAAAGAATTGAGTTTGCTAATATTATAAGGCCATTATATCATAGATGAAAATGTATGTATGAGATATGCTATTTGTACACAAGGCTGTTTACAGAAACGTTTACAGGTGTGGGAAATTGGCGATATTTTGTTTCAAATTCTCGCGAGAAATTGGAGCCAGTTTGGACTTGAAGACCGGAAGCCGGACAGACAAGCAGGCAATCGATTTTGCCTCCTCCTTTGCTCTACCCCACCGTTCTTAATTGTTCTCCACTGACGAAGGCACCGACCACCATGCTTCGAATTTAAACCAGAAGCGGACTCGCCGTTGGATCAGTGCCATATTCCCTCACCTTGACAGAGTTTATCGCCGTTCTTGGAGAAAAACGCCGGCGTTTCTTGTGAAGATCCAGCGATCCGACCGCTCAATCCGGTCGTTCCGGCCGATCTACCTGCCGCGACTGCTCTCAGTGTGGGTTCTAATTTGCTTCTTTGTATGCGTTTTGCTATATATATATGTTTTCTTCCCGTAAAAATGTACTGTACGTGTAATGTGTGCTTCGTTTATCTCAGAAAAGAATAAAAGGCTTCTCCTCCTAGTCCTTGGTTTACAACAGAACAGTTAGGGCACCGACCCTTTCTTAAGGTGAGTCGTGCGTGGTCTGCATGACGTGTGTGTATATATATAGTGGTAATAGAAACAGCAGTGAGAATATATATATATATTGTTGTTGCTAATATTAATATATATCTTACTGTGCATAATCAGATGCAATGCAACGATAGCTAGAAAAATTTGCTTAATTCATGCCTTAATTTTACGTAGGGGCCGAGAAGAAATATATATATGAAAAGTGACTGCCTCAAATTTGAGATAAAGCAGATAAATTGGATAAATAAAACATATATATTCAAGTAAAATTCTATTTATAATTGTCAATTATTAATTAATGGCACCAATTAAGTGCATTGATTCTTTAATAAGTCGTCTGCAACAACAAAATCTAAACGTCTTCTAATCAGCCCCAGTAATTAAGAAATTAAGATTCATGGCAAAAGTATAATTAATAGCAAAAGCATTAATTAAACAGTAGTAGGGTAATGTATATAATATCAAAAATATGTTTTCAAGAAGACTGGGCAGAGAATATTGTCGAACTTTAAATATTTGCATACGTAGACATGGCCACGGTTCATGAACCGCCGGTTCCGGTTCAAGAAATCTTTGAACCTGAACCGAACCGCCCAAGGGCGGTTTGGGACGGTTCGGTTCCGGTTCCGATTCGTGCCGGTTCGGTCAACGGTTTGGACCGGTTCGGTCAACGGTTTGAGCCGGTTCAGTCAACGGTTCCGGTTCCGGTTCCGGTTCAAACCGAATTTTTTTAATTTTTTTTAAATATTGTTGTATTCAATTTTGGTCCTTGTTCCGTTGTTCGGTTCGGTTTGGTTTCGATTTTTAATTGTTAAATGTAATTGTAAATATAAATATTCTCAACCATATTTTTAATAAAAAAACACTACTAAAAATTGAAGAAATATAAGTAATAATTTCATTAAAAATAATTAAAACAACTAAACAAGTATGTAATATAAGTAATTAATTTTTACAAATGTGAAAAATAAAAAATAAAAAATAGAATTAGACTTAATTTCATTAAAAAATAATTACAACAAAAATGTAATACAAGTAATTAATTTTTACAAATGTGAAAAAAAATAAAATATGGACTTGGATCCTACGCATCTTCATTGGAGTCGGAAGTCGCCGTTGTTGAACCATCATTAACCCATTCGTCAGATGATGATGAATGGATAAGTTCTTCTTGACGTCGCATGTTAGCTCTTTCCCAATCATCGAGGCAAACTTGAGCTTCCAATGATTCTGGAGCCAATCTTGATCTTCTTTCGTCCAAAATGTTGCCTCCACTACTGAATGTTTGTTCAACGGCTACAGTTGAAGCTGGAACTGCAAGAAGTTGACTTGCAATAATTGCAAGAGTTGGAAATGTCTCCTTGTGCCTTTTCCACCACTCCAAAATTTCAAAATTTAAACCTGTATCATCACCAAACTCAAAAACTGTGGTTAGATAAGTTTCGAGCTCCGAATGTGAGCTCGATCTAGGTTTTTTCCTCCTTTGATCTAAAAATTTATGACCCCATTTCATTGGTTGGGAGGAAGAGGAATGCGGAGCCATGGATGAAAATGATTCTTCACTACTAGAAGCAATAACATATGCTTCATATAATTGATTGCATAAAGTTCTAACCTTAGAAATTATAATATTCACATCAATTTCTTCATTATTTTCTAATCCTAACAACGAATAATAGTTAGACAAACACTCAATTAAACCATCAAATTTACACCTAGGATCAAATACCATAGTAACAAGAAAAATTTCAGGAATAAATTGATAATAACGTAACCATTTTTCTCTCATTTCTAAAACAGCATGACAAATTTCTTCAACATTAATTCCTTCCATTAATACACCGGCCACATTCATTGCTTCTATTAAAAATTGATGTGAAGTTGGTTTATAAACACTACTAAGTGTATGAGTAGCATCATTAAAAATTCGTAAAATATTCAAAATTGAACTACAAACATTCCACATAGTTGGAAAAATAGGATATTGTGGAATATAATTTGCTGCAAAAGAACACAATAAATCTTTATATTCAAAAGATTGATTAAGTAATTTAAAAGTTGAGTTCCAACGAGTAGGGACATCTTTTGAAAAACGTTTTGGGGTTTGACCATTGGAGGTGCAAAAATGTGCCCATGCTTTTGCAGTTCGAGGGTGTACCCAAATATAAGAAATAACATTTCTAATTGGATCTAAATAAGAATTAAGTGACTTAATACCATCTTGAACACATAAATTTAAAACATGACATGCACATCTAACATGAAAAAATCTTCCACCAAAATTTGGTTGGCAAATTCTTTTCAATTCATTAATAGAAGCAGTATTAGCCGATGCATTATCAAAAGAAATTGAAAAAATTCTATTAACTAATCTATATTCTTGTAAAATTTGTTGAATTAATCTACAAATATTTTCAGCATTATGACTTTCATCAAAACATCGATACGCAAGAATTCTTTTTTGTAAAACATAATTTTCATCAACCCAATGACAAGTAATACCCATATATGAATGAGTTTGCCAATGATCACTCCAAATATCACTACAAATAGAAACATTAATATTATTGTTTTGAAAATATGTTATCAATTCAATTTTTGAGTTTTTAAACAATTTTAACAAATTCCTTTTCAAAGTATTTCTAGGAATTGATTTAAAACTAGGATTAACAAAGTTTTAACAAAATCGAGTAAAACCTAATTTTTCACCAAAACTAAAAGATAAATGATCAATTGCTACCATTTCAGCTAAACCAGACCTACAATTAGCTTCATTATAATGAAATAATTGAGGAGAGTTTGAAGAGGTAGCAAACCCGGATATTTGTGTTTGATCGCGGCTCAATCCAACCTTGAGCGGGTGCTTTGTTTGCAAATGTCGGGCGAAAGTACCATATCCACCTCCTTGCTTGAATTTGTATACTTGATTACAATAATTACAAGATACATCAAATTTACCATCTCCTTTTGGTGTTTTCTTGAAATGAATATTAAAAATATCAGAAGTAGAAATTTTTCTACCTCCCTTTTGTTGAGTTTCACTCTCTTGTGTTTGAAAATTTTGAGCTTCAAACTCAACATTTTCAACATTTCTACCTTCACTTGCCATTTTTTTTAAAAAAGTATGATAATAAAAAAATATAATAATGATAAAATAATATAGTAACAAGTAATAAATAATTAACAATATAATTGAATAAATTGATAAATAACAAAATGAGAAGATTGAAGAAATTGAAATTAAAATATTAAATGAGAGACAAAATTGAGAGAATAATAGCTTGAGACTTGAGAGAGAGAGAGAGAGAGAGAAAGTGTGAAAAATGAGTGGGGGAGGGAGGGGTATATATAGATAGGAATTATAAAATTTAAAAAAAAAAAAAGTTGGGGGGGTCCAACGGTCCAAATTGGACCGTTGGGGGAGGGGGGGTGCACGGCCGCACGCGCACGGGGGGGTTGGGGGGGAGAGGGGGTGCACGGCCGCACGCGCACGGGGGGTTGGGGGGGAGGGGGGGTGTCCAACGGTCCAAATTGGACCGTTGGGGGAGGGGGGGTGTGCACGGCCGCACGCGCACGGGGGGGTTGGGGGGGGGAGGGGGGGCCGGTTCCGCGGAACCGGAACCGGCGCCGGTTCTCCGGAACCTTGAACCGGAACCGGATCGAATTTCGCCGGTTCGGTCCGGTTCCGGTTCCGGTTCGGTCGGTTCCGGGTCCGATTCCGGCCGGTCCGGTTCCGGTTCGAACCACTGGTCCGGTTCAATTTTGGCCATGTCTATGCATACGTACCATGATAGCGTCCTACACGATGGTTACGGAGGAATTAATTAATTAAAATGGATCCCATTTAGATTTGTTTATTATAGTAGTGTAATAGTACTCCAAACCCCATTAAGTTTACTACAAATCTAAGCTTTGTCAGCACAGCACGGATTTGGAGAGAAGTTGTCATCCCCTTGCATTAACTAACTAACTACCCCTAATACTTTTAATACCCCAAATCCAAACAGGGGACTGTTAAATTATTAAAAATGCTTGTTAGAACAAAAATAAAATAAAATAATCCACTAACAAGAAGCGGCCCCTTAATTAGACCATCTGTAATCCAAAACTTCAAAATAATACAATTTTTACACTAAAATGGTGCAATTTTAACACTATCTTATCAAGTCATCTCCAACTCATTACACCAAATAAATAGTGTTATTTTTTTATTTCTTTAATTAAAAACAATTAATTTATTTCAAAAATTATTTATTTTATTTTATGTTATTAAAGAATTATAATCTTTTTCCCTTAATTTTAATTTATTATATTGTTAAAAATAATGATCAAATTAAATACATAAATTAAGATCAAAACCAATAATTATACATATTAAAACAAAATTAAGTAAGGATATAATAGAAATAATATTTTTTTACATAGAAATGAGAGGGGCATGCGCAATTTGGCCGTAAACAGTGAGACGCCATATATTACTATTATTATTAATATGGCATCCCACTGTTCATCACCCCAAAATGATGTGATGTTTTGCCGTCCCATTGGAGATGGCAAAACGGAAAAATCGGTGGAGCCTCACCTTCCAATTATATCATTGAAAAGTCAAGGGGGCCTTTTTATTAGACTATTAAACATCAGCCTACCTAATATTAATAATACTAAAAGAATGTTTGTATTGAGGAGTTTAAGAACTTCTGACTTGAAATAAATTAAGGATCATCCTCTCTCTCTCTCTCTCTCTCTATATATATATATATATGTATATATTTAAGTAATTATACCCACGTTTCAACTATAGGAAATTAGTTAGGTGTCAAATACACATGAATAAATTTCAGCTAATTAATTTGACAACAATTTCTGATGGCCCATGGCAAAATTTTATATATATATATATGTATATGTATATGCGATAATATATAATTTTGAAAAATTAAAAATAAAATTATAATCATAACACTCATTCTATAAATAAAAAAAAATATTTGTTTTGTGATGAAAAATCTTTTTATCAATTTGAGTAATTAATAGCCATTTCATTCACTCATAACGACAACCAAAGCAAACGTTATTTTGAAAAGAATCATATTTCTATTCCATCAGCTCCCATTATCTCTTCTAACCAAATGCCACTTAAATCTTTCATTTTTTGGATTTTAATCATCATCATCATCATCATCATCATCTCTCTCTCTCTCTCTCTCTATATATATATATATATATCATGTACACACTAATTAATTTATAACCAATTAATTTTTATTGGATTAATAAATATTAAGAATTAACTAATTTGAAATAATAAAATTTAGTTAAAACCCAATAAATTTAGATAGATGGTATGTATATTCTTATTATCAGAATACTCTCAAATCCCTTAATTAGTTTGTTTGTGTATATATATATATATATATAGTTGGTGAATAGAGTGGATGCAATTGTAAATGTTTGGGTAGTAAACTCCATTACTAACAAATAAAACATTATTTTTTTTGCCAAACCTACCCTTTCCAAGTAGTAGCAAGAGAACTAGCTAGCTTGCAAATTAAGCTATTAATTAATTAGCCTCTCTCTCTCTCTCTCTAAAGGTATGGTATGAAGTATGAACACAGTGAAAATCACCGAATGTAAGGAAGGGTCCATCAAAACTAGAGCTTAAGTGGGCTGTCACTGCCTGGAGCAGATACGCAAATGGGCCCCCCCCCGGAACCCAAAAACAAAAAAATGGAGTGCAACCGTGCAAATTTAATTTTTTAGAGTCAGGGTAAGTGGGTGTTAGGTAGATATATATATATATATATATATATGGCTTTCAAAATGTTAGCTTCAGATGCATGCAGTTGCAGCCAGTGGTTTGCTCTCTGCAGCCACATTTTAATAAAATAACCTTATACAGCCATCCCACTTGCTCTTCACATCCACCATGCCTCCCTTCCCGGCCGTCCCCTTCGACATATAACTTTTCTTATTATCGGAATTGTCAAATCCCTCGGTGGTCCTGAAATGGAGCATCAATACATTGATTATTGGTGATTTGTTAAATAAATTGTTATATTTTAATTTAAGATTAAATTAGATTACTATATTTTAATGGCAATTACATAACAAATGTTATAATTACAAGAAAATTAAAAATAAAATTATAATTATAATGCTAATTCATTCCATGAGACTTTTTATATCTGAATATATTTATTAATTTGTAATTTATTTAAATATAATATATTTAATACAAACTAATATAAATATTAATATATTAAAATCAGGTATATTAAATGAAAGATATTCATTTAACTTTCTTCAATTGCATACTTAATTTATGTTCAACTAGCAACAGCAAAGCAGCACTGTTGTATAGTTTAAAACATTTTATATTTGGAGAAACAAAGAGAAAAGAAATGTGAGATAAAGAGTTGGGTATTTTTTATTATTTTAAATATTTAATTAAAATTAATTAAGAATAACAAAATTCGTTGCTATTAAATATTAAGTAGACTAAATAGCATAAATAATCATTGAATTTTACTCTAAAATATAAAAATATCATTGAAATTCAATTTATACCTTGAATTTCAATTTAATATACAATTCCATAATTTTCGTTAATTATTGTTAAAAGAGACTAACAAAATACTGACGTTTTTGTATTTTAGTATAAAATTTAATAAATTTTTTATACTTTTATACAAAATTCAATTATCATTATTTGTGTTATGTAGTCGTCCACATTGTTAGTCATATTAACGTCATGTTAGCATTTTTTAACTGTAATTGACGATGGTTATAGAATCGTATATAAAATTAAAACTCAGTGATATTTTTATATCTTAATACAAAATTCAATGATGATTTATTTTATTTTACCACGTTAAGTATATTAAGAATATTTATATTTGTGTCATTTTATCATAAATCTCAAGCATGCGAAATGCATTTTTTACTAATTTTTATAAACTCACTATATCATAAACAAAAATATAATTTGAGAACTAAAAGTTTATGCTTCTAATTTGTTTTGAACATGTAAGTATAACTATAATATATATATATATATATATATATATCCCCTCCTATATACCTATTTCTCCCAAACTTCAGCAACCCATATTCATCCAACTCTCTCTCTCTCTCTCTACAATGGCTGATCATCATGCAAATTTCCAAGTCACTGTTTGATATGAGAATATCGCCAAAATTTCAGTATAGAAATGGAAAGCCCGGTATTGTTATTAGATGGTTGCAGCGAGTTCCTCCCCGGCAACAATGAAAGCATATTTTGTTCTATTTGTGGATCTCACCGACTCTTTCACGGCCCGAAAGAGCTGCCTTCTCAAGCATCTACGCTGCCGCCACCTCCGCCATCTCAACCACTTCCTCCTCCACGATCTTCTCTGTCACCACTATCACAAAAGTATAATAGCAAAAGCATTAAACAGTAGGCTAATGCATGTAATAGCAAAAGTATGTTTTCAAGATCTTATTTGTGATTTTGTGTGTGTGTGTGTTTTGCTATGTTTATGGAACAATGCAAAAGAATAAAATGTAAGTGCTTAATTTATTCATCTCATAAAAGAATAAAAGGGTTTTGTTCAAAGTTTCTTTTTAATATCTTCTTGCAATAAAAGGGTCTTGTTCAAGGTTATCAATTATGTTTCTGAGTCTTGTTCAAGGTTATCAATTATGTTTCTGTACGTCTCGGAATGAGAACATAAATCATATAAGTTTAGTGATATAACAATTTTGTTGTACAAATTATTTCATCGATTTGACACATTAGGAGGCTAATTTGACCTATCTAGATATATTATGTTATTTTATTTTCAATCTTTGTAATTTACGATGAGAAATTAATTTAACACATTTAAAATCAGATAATTAGAGTTGTAAAGTTGATAATATTTTTTTCATTTCTCAAATGTCAAAAAAGAGTCCTCTCTTTATCAAATTTTATAGATGTTAAATATAATCTATTTTTTAAAAAATAATTAAATAAGGATTACAAGTGACTCAATAGTGTGTTCAGTACTAATGCATAATCACGAATGCATTGGGTGCGCGGACTTGTAATTTAAGATAATTTAATATATATAACATTTCATTTAATAATTTCAATTTGTTAATAAATAAAATTATAGCACTAAAAGATCTAACAAACAAATAACTAAAACTCAGGAAAGGAAAACTTTAAAATTTCAAAACTCCTCTCAGCACAGGCACAGAAAGAGAGAGGGAGCTTTCAGTTTCAGCGCTACAAATACAATGCGAACCCACCGTACGTCAACTTCAATTTAATATTTTACTTGGAAGTGGAGGAGGATCACCGCCTAGGACACACGGCAGATGCAGGAGACACTTATAATGTACACTACAAAGCAGTCAAACTCTTGGTACTGGCAAGCGGCTGCATTCCGGCAAATATTAAGGCATGTACAAAAATGAAATCAGCTCAAACTGGTTGTGGGGTGGGGTACTCTTGCAATCCTTCCTAGCTAGTCCTCCTCGTACTCGGTCTCTTCATGGTCGTCCTCGTTATTTTCAGCATATCTCCACCCATCCTCTTCTGTTTCTTCGCTATCTTCTTAATTCATATATCTCTTCTTTGACCGGCCATGGCTTTTTTTTTTTTTTTTTTGCAGCAGCAACATTCATGTTGGCGGGCGACGCGGTTGAACCCTTACGTGCAACCTTTGTAGGAGGCAGCTAGCTGCAGATTTGCTTCAGATTTGCCTTGGATTTGCTTTGCTTCTGAACTTACTGCTTCCACGTTTTCTTCCATCGTGGTTCACTGCCTTCATCCAAATCATTATTGTCAATATATAGCAGCAGATTGTGGGTTCTCGGCATTGTCCTCCAGCAAATGCATGCCCAGGATGTTCTCTCCTTAGATGAAGGTTGAGCTTGTATTCATAGATCTAGACCTTGTTACACCTTTCGTATGGATAGCTGTAAGGTCGGTCGGACGATGCAGACCCATAAGCGCTACTAGTTAGCAGACGCCTTTGAAGTTTTTAATTCCTTCTCTGGAGGTTGGGCATATTTGACCGCCACATCCACCACATTATATATTCTGCGGCGATTATTTGTTTAATATCTAATAAAATTATCAAATTCCATTTTATCCAATCAATAAAGAAAGACAAATATGCACTTCTTCACAGAATACAAAATGAAAACTTAAGTTCCAAATTATAGTAACTAAATAAATACAAAATTAACCAAAAGAAAAAAAATAATTACTCTGAGCTAAATAATTGATGAGCTACCATTAAGGCTTTGTATTCTTGTACTGCTCATTTCTCTTCTCCACATTCTCTCTCTCTCTCTCTCTCTCTCTCTCTCTCTATATATATATATATATATATAAAATATATGGGAAATTCTATTTAGAACATGTGTTTTTACTCTTCATAACCCATATCTCATAAAATTCCACACTAATTTTAAAATTTCTATTTTACCCCTTCACAACCCACTTTCTTCTCCAATTGTCAGTCTCTCTATTTCTCTCCCGCACACAAACATACACACACAAACACATACATATATATATATATACACACACATGCAGTCATGAACCCTATGTATGTATATATATATATATCACACACCTATATATATATATATACACACTAACACAAAAAAGCTTGGTCGTGGCCATGGCAGCCGCAGCCATGGAAACCTCCACACTTCGCGGTGCGGAGGCTGCTGAAACCCCCGCACCGCGAAGTGCGGGGGTTTCAGCAGCCCCTGCGCCTCGCGGTGCGGAGGTCTTTTAAATTTTTTATTTTTTTATTAATGTATTTATTTTTTATGTTTTTAAGTTTAGGCCTTTTAAATTTTTTTACTCGTTTTTTAAAATATCATTGATTTCATTCTCACACATATATTTAAAATGTGAAATATAAAAATATAATTAATATAAAAAATAACAAATATAATTAAATTTTCAAATAATATAAATAAATAAATTTTAAATATCTATATTTTAAGTAATTATAATTTAACTAATTTTAAATTTTAAATCATCTTGTTGAATTTTTTATACTTAAAAAAAATTTAAAATTAATTAATTTAAAATTACTTAAAATACAAATATTTAGAATGTGTATATATATATCCTGTGTTTGAGTGTGTGTGTATATATATTTATGTAGGTGATGGCTGGCGATGAGAGATGCAAGGTGATGGCCGACGATGAGAGGTGATCGGAGGAGAGAGTTGGTTGTGGGTTGTGAGGGTAAAAGAGGTATATTAAAATTATTGAAAATTTTGATGGGACATGGGTTTTGAAGAGTAAATTTTCGGGTTCTGAATAGAATTTCCCAAAATATATATATATAACATATTTAATTTTTAATATCTAAATATATTTATTAATTAATAAAATCTTTAAAAATATAATATATTCAATACCAACTAATATAAATATTAATATATTAAAAACATATGTGTATATGTATATAAACATATTTAATTCTTGAGTATGGTTGAGTTGTTTTCTGCCCAAGTCTTCGATTCGCCCCTGAATTTGGGATAGACTATATTAGATTAAAATTTAAAACATTACATTTTCAGAGTGGCAAACATATCGTCTCTCTCTATGTGGATGTGCAAGTGCTTCCCTTAGAGCTTGACTCTTTGGGCTTGATTCCATTAAATTTAAATTAATTGACTTTTTTGAATTAAAATCAATTTAATTAGCTTAAAAAAACTCAGCCCAATAACATAAAATCAATAAATAAGTGCTCTAATGGCCTAGATCAAACAAAATCAAGAATGGTTAGGTTGGGTAGTTATTAACAATGGTTAGATTGGATTGGATATAAACAAAATTTAGCAGATGAAATTTGATTTGTTAAGGTTATATAATTCAAATCAAACAAGTAAACTTAGTAAAGTATGAATCAAAACGGATACTAGAGTTAATCAGAGGTATGTGATCCTAGAAATTAGGAAAAATGTGACTCTGTTGTGGGTGAGAAGTGAGATTTTTGAAAGAAAAAAGAAAAAAAAATTCTCTTCCACCATCTTTCTATTCCCACCATCCAAGACGATTCTTTCCATCTTTCCTTCCTTCCCTTCCCTTCCCCCATGTCACCCCATTAATTGTTCTTATATTTTATATTTAAATTCACTCAATTTCTCAGTCTTTGTTAACAGATTAATTGTATTATCTTAATTAGATTTTGTTAAGAGAATACTGCATTATATATATATATATGTATGTATCTTCTTCTCAAACTAATTAATAGTCACCTTCTTTGTTTGCCTTTCCTGCTCGCTTCTTATTTAAAATATAACAAATATTAGTTCAAAACATATATAGATGTATGAATTGAATACAACTCACAAAATTATTTTTTTTAATTTTTAATAGCTACAAAAAAATACATATATAATTTATTATAATTACATGTAATTAATAAAAAATTAGTTAGGTGTCAAATACACATAAATTTCAACTATTATATATGACAACCATTTCCTTCTTATGACCAATCGCAAACTTATATATTCATATATATATATATATAGTAATATATATTTTTAAAAATTTAAAAATAAAAAGTAAGATGAGAAACGGTAATATTCAAATCCTCATTCTTGATCCAACTTCGTTTGTGTATATATATATTGACTATGTTGGTCCCAAACTACACTAGGCCATCTACAACTCTTTTTTCTCTCTTTCTTTACCAGGTAAATAGTAATAATTAATATAAAATCAGTATAAGAAAGCTGCTAATAATGGTCGAAGTAGATGGCACTGTAACGAACAAGGAAATTAATACAGATCGAATCACGTAAAAGCGTTGTCCTGAAGACTGAATCGCCCTACACCGACAGCTAGCTAGTAGATTACAGCGATAGTTTTAGTAGGATGAAACGATCTCACCGGCAGAACAACAACCAAGAACGACCAGAGCTAACAGAACTCAAACGGTATTTGCTCTCTAATAGAATAATAAAGAAAGGAACACACAAACTGGGCCTTTGATTTTGGCTGGTAGAAGGAAGAAAAATCAGAGAATAACCTCTCTGATTTTCGTACTACAGCGAGAAGGAGGGACTGAAGTTGCTGATCTCTTTCACAGGAACTGGAAGCTCAATTATACACATAGCATTGGACAACCTGACATAATCACAGGAAAATGGAGGCAACCATGCATGAAATCCAAAAAAAAGGCATTGGGATTGTGACATGTTGGACTAGGAAGCAGATTATTTGAAAAGTTGTTGGGACAGCACTGAAGAAAACACGGAGCAATTGTTGGATAAAAGAAAATTAAAATCATATATTAAATAAAATTTTAATAAAAAATATATTATTTTATTCTTTCCGAACCGACCGGACAGATAGCACGCGCATGTGGGTATGGGTTCGCCCGCTCACAAAATTTGGGTGCCCTTTAGGACCCAAACCCAATATCATGATTTGGGCCATTTAAACCCACTTTGAATCTCCTCACCAAGCAATGTGGGACAAATACTCCCACATACATAGCACATAACACTCACACACAACAATCCCCCACACGAGTGTAAGTGTGTTGATACAAAACAAAACAAATCGACATGAGATTATAGAGAGCAAACAGATAAGTTATGCGTCAGGTAAGGTGTCTTTTGGACTTGAACATTTCTTAATGAATATCTATCGAACTTACTGAAGAAATAGTGAGGCTAGCTCTTGAACTATCATTCTCATGGTAAATCGAGATAATAGATATCACACACAACTCATCTTATACCATTGAGTTCTATATGATTGTATCCATTTTGGTCCTGGACAGCATCCTGAATTCATGAGAGCTCTAGAGAACCCAAGCCATCTGAATAGTTCTTATAGAAGCGACCTACTTCTACTCTTATATAGGTAAATACTTATTAAGAGTACTCTGTCACTACTCTTCTTAAGCAAGATATCAATATTACCTTAAACACCGACAAAACACACACCTTAGAAATGGGAAGAAATTAAAAGTTTCTCAGTGTGTTAACTATGAATTATCATTGATAAAGTCCGCCAAAATGCAAGTTTGCCCTGACATTTTGGGCGAACATCCCATTCTGTATCACACTCATTATTTGCATAACCGAAAATGCACCATACAAAAAAAATAAAAAAATAGAAGTACTAAGCAATCGCATGCATCATTTTGAGATTTACATTTAACACAAATTAGTCATGCATCAACAAGCTTACTGTTACGAAAATTACATCTGACACAAATTTGTCATGAAATCATAAGTTATTGCTATCTCCAAACTATGATCCTATCACCTCTCGTCATCCTTGGGATGTTGGGGTGGCACATGGGTTGGTATAAATGGTTGACCCATTCCATAATTCGGCCCCTGATACACTTCATAATTCATGCACCTGTTGTGAGTAAGTTAGTGGGGTTTGCACTGGATTGACTAATGCTTGTGTTAGGCATTTCATTGGTTGTCTTTCCTTTTGCATTGTCATATTTCCTTTACTTTTATTCGAAGGTACCTAGGCAAAAAATAGTCTCAGCCATTGTATACGAACATTTGATAGTATATAACATATACCTAAAATAGAGTCGTAAACATATCTTACTTTTCTTAGACCTCGTTTCCAATATTCCCTTCTTACGAAATCACTAAAAAAAAATTAATTTTTTACAACGATTTTTTGGCGGCAGTTTTAAAAATCGCCGCAAAACATGGTATTTTGCGGTGGTTTTGAAACCGTCGCAAAATATGATTTTTGCAGCGATTTTTTTAAAATTTTGCGGCAGTTTCATAAAATCGCCACTAAATTCAGTAAAACATGTTTTTTTTGCGGCGATTTCTAAAAAATCGTCGCTAAATTTAAAAAAAAAATTAAATTCTATTTCGCAGCGGTTTTATAGAAACCACCAGTAAATTCAAAAAAAAATAATTTAAAATTAAAATTAAAATTAAATTAACATTTGCGACGGTTTTCAAAAACCACCGCAAAATTCAAAAAAAAATTAAATTTAGCGGTGATTTTTGAAAAATCGTCGCTAAATTTAAAATTAAAATTAAATTAACATTTGCGGCAGTTTTTGAAAACCGCTGCAAAATTCAAAAAAAATTAAATAATTTAAAATTAAAAATAAAATAATATTTGCGACGGTTTTTGAAAACCGCCGCAAAATTCATTAAAAAATTAAATTTAGCGGCGATTTTTGAAAACTGTTGCAAAATTCAAAAAAAATAATTAAAAATTAAAATTAAATAAAAATCTTAAATATTAAAATTCATTATTTTCATTAAAAAAATTAAATTTTGCTTAAGAAAATAATTAAAAATTAAATAAATATAAAATCTTAAAAATAAATTTAAAATTGCATTTAAATTAATAGCAAAATTCATTAAAAATATAATTTTAAAAAAATAAATTTAATTTTTTAATAATTTTTAAAAAATATATAAATTCTTCTTTTTTATTTTTAATCAATCAATTAATTTATTTAATTTATTCTATTATTCTTTTAAAAAATAATAAATTAATAAATGTTTTTAATATATATTAAAAAATATAAAATATAATTCTGAAAATTAGTTGTTAGATTAGTATATAATATATATATGTGCATATATGTTAAGGGGTTATTCACAGATCAGGCGATTCACGCGTGCGTGCGCACAAGGGATCTTGGGTTCGAAACTTAGGGAGAGCACGCTGAGATTTAATTTCCAGCATCGCCACATAATGTGGGCACAAGCGGCCACATGGCGCGCAAAGGCAGGGCGAGTCGGACACAGGCGCGGGCTGGCTTACGCGGGCAAAAAAAAAAAAATTAATTTTAGCGACGGTTTCAAAACTGTCGCTAAAATTAACAATTTAATTTTTTTTATTAATTTTAGCGGCGGTTTTGAAACTGCTGCTAAAATTAATTTTTTTTTAATTTTTAGCAGCGGTTTCAAAATCGCCACTAAATATTATAGAAACTGCCGCTAAATCACTTATTTAGCGGCGATTTTTAAAGCCGCCGCAAAATTTAAAATTAGCGGCGGTTATTCCAGCGGTTGCTAAAAACCGCCGCTAAACGCTCCGCGACGGCTAACTTAGCGGCAGTTTTGAAAATCGCCGCTAAATTACTTAGCGGCGGTTAAAAACCGCTGCTAAATGCAAAAAATCGTCGCTAAATGCCGATTTTTTTGTAGTGAATTTTCTTGGAGATCCATTGGTTATCGTGCAATGCAGATCCAAAATGGGAACAGATGATGTCCTTGCACCTTTGGGACAATCAGAGGTGATTACTACCACATCTTGTTATTGGTCTCGAAATGGTCAAGTCTTTCAGTTCATTTTGAACCAACTTCGCTAAATTGCAAGTGCGTTCATCATCATCCATCACCAAATTTGCCACCTCGTCAAATAACCCATGTAATTGATCGTATCGTCCCTGCTCAAGAGTGGTAACCCAATCATTGTAATTTATCTTCCCCTTTCTATATGCTCTAGGCACATCTCTCCTCCATCTCCTGAAGATATAATGGTCAGGAAGCAATGCCACACCATTTCGAATCAATACCGAAAGAGCATGTCTATAGACTATCCCTTGACATTCAAACAAGTGACAACTGCAATCAATGTGACACTTCTCTCCCTCAAACATAACTGTAAATCTCTTTCTATTCATTCTTGTTTCGTGGAGTATGATGTCTTCTTGGACTTCGTATGTAGTTCCATGGCACCCAACTTCGGCTGAGATAATATCACAATACATTTTTCCAGTGAGCTCTTCTTGAAATTCTTTGCATTTTGAGATTGTGTAAACCTCCTGGAATTGTTTCTCGATACTATACTGAGTTGCGCATGGTACTATCTGTGAATAGGACTTAAAATCTACTTGAACCTCATTTTCAACCTTACACCTCAAAGCTCACTCGTACTGTTTAACAAATTGCCTCAACGAGGTTTTTGAGGTGACGTATCAATCGAAAAATGCATTCATACTCTCACTTTGTTGCATCGTTGACATCCCAACCCAAAAACTTGTTTTCAAATAACAAGGTACCCAATGACATCTTTCACTGAATAGCCTAGACAACCACTCATTGCCATACAATGTATACATGTCAATGAATGAAATCCAACCTTGTTCAAATTCTTCAGGGGTTTCTGATTCCTAAACAACTTCATGCATGGCGGAAAGTATTGCAGCCTTGTGAGCATGGCCCCAAATTTTTCAGGCAACTTCTTCAATATGTGCTATAAACACTATCTTTGCCTTGTGTTCGGAAAAACAATTTGAATGGCATTTTGCATGGCCCTATCTTGATCAGTTATTATACCAGCGGGGGCCTGACCCTTCATGCACTCAAGCTAAGTCCGAAACAACCAAACAAAAGTTCAAGTATCCTCATTGGATACTAACCCACATCCAAACAACGTTGACTGTTCATAATGATTGACACCAACAAAAGGGGCAAATGGCATATCGTATTTATTAGTCAAGTACATCGTATCGAATGTGACAATATCGTTAAATTCCTTATATGCTTGTCTACACCTATTATAGGCCCAGAACACGTTCTTCAGTCGACAATCATTGTCCAAATCAAAACTAAAGAAAAAACCAGGACATTAGGCTTGCATTTTTGTAAAGTAGACTTGTATGGCAGCTGCATCACCCTCCCCAAGTCTTAATCGCCTAATCTAATCAATATAATTTTGACAATCCTTTTCTATAAATGGGAGATTCTCATATCCACCTAATTCAACAACAACTAAGTTGTAACTCTTATGCATTGGAATACCAGGTATGTCGTTAACTTCAAGTTTTCGTTTCACCTTTTTAGTCAATTGTCGATTATATCGATAAAGCCTAGATTTTGAAGGACTTGTAGGGTGATTATGCTCCAGGATGACTTTGGTAACACGACATGCTCCGTTCAAATCTGTCATTGCTGTCAACCTAGCAAAACACCCTGTTATGATGGTTGGTTGAGGCCTCAAAGAACTGCTTGTATCCCCAATTCTCCGACCTTCTCGACTACAAACAAATTAATGTTACATACTTCAACAACCCATCATCATTTTTTCTTGAAGATCTTTTACTAACAGGGAAACCACACTACAAGCATATGTTTTGTACAATTCAAAAATCTCTCGTTGTCGTCTCTAAACTTCATCCAAACCATAGGCACAATGATCTCACTAGCCTATGATGCACATTCATTGTCCACCCCTACTCAATCTCATCGTCCTCGGCAACTACATTCTCTTCATTACAATACCAAAATTGATCTCCTATTCAACGCAAGAAGAATTGAATCAAATTTCAAAACATCAAAGACCAAAATGGGATGGAAAAAAGTAGATTGAAAATTTGGCTTCATTCAGGTAGGTAGGCGGGCGAACTTAATCCAATATGAAGTCTGGGCAAACTTCATATGGGATGAAGTCTGCCACATGATATCCGGCGGACTTCATCCCATATGAAGTCCGCCTAGATGAAGTCTATCATCAAAATTTTAACAAAATATCACGATATTTACATCCTCAAAATATCACGATTTATCCTATCAGTCATTCCGTGTGTCAACCAATTCGGGCAAAGTAGCATAATTCATGTATATATAAACCTTCTGCAACTCGCCAACTCTTTTGTCCCTCTCTCTCTCTATATATATATATGTATACAAACCTTTTGCGACTCTTCACACCAACTCTTCTTTTTCTTTCTTTCTTCAATGGCGGATCACCAGACAAATTTTTCAGCTACTGTTCAATATCTAGAATGTAGGCGAAATTTTGGTTTCGATGTTAGAAGAGTGTTATTGGATAACTGTTGTGAATTTAGCCCCAACAACAACCAAAGTATATTTCGTGTTGTATGCAGTTGTCATCGCAATTTTCATCGTCGTGAAGCCCTACCTCCACCACCATCTCCTCTGTCGCCAGCTCCTACACCACTAGCTCATCTATTGCCACTATCCCCTCTACATCCATCCTCTCCACAACCACCGGCACCACCACCACTCTTCCTCCTCCACCACTTCCATCTCCTTCACCTCCACCTCCGCCACCACCACCTCTATCATGACAATTGCCACCCACCACCTCCATCTTCTCCCTCTCCATCTCCTCCGCCACCACCTCCATCTTCTCCTCCGCATGGATGAAGTCTGACTTCCATCCTATATGAAGTTTACCCAGACTTCAACAATGAGACATCCATTAACAGATGGGTGGGGTTTGTTGTGTTGAACGAAATACAAAATTTGTAATGCAAGTATCCATATACAGGAAATAAAAGAAGCTAACTTGGGTTCGACATTGCTGTTGTTGGTGGCTATACTGGCGTGAGCGTTTGCTGGAGAAGGCGACGAGGCATCATGCGACATCTGTGAGTAACCGGCGATGAAATGACTTCAACGATTGTTTAGCTATCAACTGTTGATGGATAGCACGGTGGAGAGAAAGAAGAGAGAGAAAGAAAGAGAGACTTAATGTAGGGCGGACTTCAAAAAGTCTACCTTTTCTGTCACAAAAATTTTAACAAAATATCGTGATTTATCCTTTCAGTCATCCTGTGCGTTAACCAATTCTAGCAAAGTAGCATAATCCATATATATATACAAACATTTTGCAACTTTTCATGCCAACTCTTCTTTCTCTCTCTCTCTCTCTCTATATATATATATATATAGATAGATAGATAGATAGATATATACAAACCTTCTGCAACCCTTCATGCGAACTCTTCTCTCATTTTAACAAAATGTCGCGATATTTACATCCTCAAAATATTTCGATTTATCCTTTCAGACATCTCGTGCGTCAACCAATTTGGGCAAAGTAGCATAATCCACATATATATATATATATATACAAATCTTCTGAAACTATTCACGCCAACGCTTCTCTCTTTCTCTCACTACAAAAAAACTAGCATTTCAGCGGCGGTTTTCAAAACCGCCACTAAATCAGCCGTCGCGGAGCATTTAGCAGCGGTTTTTAAAATATAACCGCCGCTAAAATTAAAAAAAAATAAAAATTTTAATTTTAGCGACAGTTTTTCAACTGCCACAAAAAATAAAAAATTAAAAAAAAATTAAAATTTTAAATTTTAGCGACGATTTTAGAAACTGCCGCTAAAATTAAAATATTAAAACAAAATTAAAAATTTTAATTTCTCCCACTCGCCCACGCCCACTTGGTTGGACCCGCCCGCGCCCACTTGCCTGTGCCCGTGCGCCATGTGGCGAGCCCCTTTCCCCAGTTTCGAACCCACAACCTCCCCTATGCACATGCATACTTGTAACCGCCTGATCTGCCAACCTCCCTTGTTATATAACTGCATATATAAATTATATACCACTACTTTTCAGAATTATATTTTATATTTTTTAATATAGAAAGAAAAACATTAATTAATTAATTAATTTTTAAAAAAGTAAAGGAATAAATTAAAAATAAATTAATTAAATTAAATTAACTAAATTAATTTATTAGAAATAAAAAAATTATATATTTTTTAAAATTATTAAAATTTTGTTAAATTTATTTTTATTTTTATTTTTTTAAATTAAATTTTTAGTTAACTAGTGGTGAACCCGTGTGATATATGGGAGAGTTTAATTTAAAAATAAAAAAATAAATTTATTATTTTAAATAATTTTAACAAAATTGATAATTATAATTTTTTTAATCTTTAATCATATTGAAAAAATTTAAGTTTACGTAATTATTCACTATTCAATATACTAATGCAGAACACTTTTAATTCAATATACTTATAAATTTTTTTTTAGTATATTATATTTATTTATAAATAAATATTATAAAATCTATAATATTTCCATTAAAGACGTTCGTTATTTTCTATTTATTATATTATAATTATAAATATAAATTAAAACTCTTAAATATGAGTAAGAATAAGTTTTTTCAATAATAACAAAAATTTTAAAAATGAATTTTGATTTCTTCCATAGTCTTAAAAATGTGATACCTTAAATATTAATTAGCATTGAAAAACCCTAGTATTTGACAACCTTAAATATTTTTTTATGAATTTGTTAAGACATCACATTTTCAAGACTATAATATAATTATTAAAGTAATTAATAATTAATTAATCACTACCTTTGATTTAATGTAAATTTTTCAGGGAAAAAATTCACCATTGATTGACACTTGGCAAAATACTTGATTTGACTATCATATTTTAATATTATATAAATATACATAGAATAAAGATATAAAAATAATATTTTAAATAAATAGATAATTTTCTATGACTTAATTAATAGTTTAAGTTGTCTATTAATATTTCTTATAAAACTCATGCAAATTTAATACAAAACAATTAGCATTGAAAAACTCATATATTTAAAATTTATTATTAATTTTATAATAATTAGTACATATTATTTCAAAACAATTGAAAGATTTAAATTATTAATGCAAATTACAAAATGTAAATTATTAATGCAATAAGTATTAAACGCAAATCATTAATGCAAGTTTTTGGAGAAAATTTTATTACTACTTATTATTTCAAAGCAATTGAAAGATTTAAATTATTAATGCAATCAGTATTAATTGTAGATCATTAATGCAAGTTTTGGAGGAAAATTTCTTTTTTGAAGACTATCCTACTTTTATATATATAAAGATGTAAATTACAAAATATAAATTATTAATGCAATAAGTACTAAATGCAAATCATTAATTTGGGGAAAAATTTTATTATTACTTATTATTTCAAAGCAATTGAAAATTTTAAATTATTAATGTAAATTACAAAATACAAATTATTAATGCAATCAGTATTAATTGTAAATCATTAATGCAAGTTTTGAAGGGAAATTTCTTTTTTGAAGACTATCCTATTTTTATATATATAAAGATGCAAATTACAAAATGTAAATTATTAATGTAATAAGTACTAAACGCAAATCATTAATTTGGGGGAAAATTTTATTACTACTTATTATTTCAAAACAATTGAAAATTTTAAATTATTAATGCAAATTACAAAATACAAATTATTAATGCAATCAGTATTAATTGAAAATCATTAATGCAAGTTTTGGACGGAAATTTCTTTTTTCAAGACTATCTTACTTTTATATATATAAAGATGCAAATTACAAAATGTAAATTATTAATGCAATAAGTACTAAACGCAAATCATTAATGCAAGTTTTGGGTGGAAATTTTATTACTACTTATTATTTCAAAGCAATTGAAAATTTTAAATTATTAATGCAAATTATTAATACAATATGTATTAATTGTAAATCATTAATGTAAGTTTTGGAGGGAAATTTCTTTTTTGAAGACTATCCTACTTTTATATATATAAATATGCAAATTACAAAATGTAAATTATTAATGCAATAAGTACTAAACGCAAATCATTAATGCAAGTTTTGGGAAAAAAATTTATTATTACTTATTATTTCAAAGCAATTGAAAATTTTAAATTATTAATGCAAATTACAAAATGTAAATTATTAATGCAATAAGTATTAATTGTAAATCATTTATCTAAGTTTTGGAGGGAAGTTTCTTTTTTGAAGACTATCCTACTTTTATATATATAAATATGCAAATTACAAAATGTAAATTATTAATGCAATAAGTACTAAATGCAAATCATTAATTTGGGGGAAAATTTTATTATTACTTATTGATGAAGGTGTAAGACCGATCACCACTATCCGACTGACCGCCAAGTACCTACAATGAGTCCCTTGCTCCCCTGTTGTAACTCCGATGCCTAAGTTAGTTTCTCGGCAATAAAGCGTAATAGGATTCAGTCCTCAAGTGGGGAGAGAAGAGTTCGAACCTCTTCCTTGTGTTTATCCCTGTCCTTATATAGACGGGAGTCCTTCTTCAGCGATGGTTTCCTTTCTTCGCCTTGGATCGGGATTCATTCACAGCTCTTGGGGGAGGAGACCTCGCCGGGTATTGCGGCGACGAGGATCCCTCCTTCGTAATCTGTTAGCCTTCCGGGATAATCATCCCACCCGTCTCACTATCGTTATCCTGGGAGAATCTTGGGGAGCTCCTTTCGGGGAGTTCGGGATCTTAGCTTCCTTTTGAATTCAAAGAGATCCCTATCCTAGTTGGTGGTGGCGGGATATTCTCGTCCGTGCCAATCATGGCCACGTGTCCTCTTGAAGCAAGACTAGCTGGCGTTCTCTGGGCGGCTCCCTAGTAAAAACGCGTGTCCATCCTCTATTGACTGTTCCACCCGGGCATTAGGGTAATTTTAGGGGCTGGGGGTTTATCCCACATCATTTGCCCCCTACTCCTTGTGTCGTACAGCTATGACGACCCGAGGAGTATTAGAATGAAGCTAAGAGGTGCTTCCTCGGGTGCAAGAACATTTTATGCCCTTCTGCTCTTCGGTGAGGGTTATTACTCCGAACTTGTTCCCAATTTTCCCATGGCTCTTCGGGTCTTTTTGTGGAGAGTCGTTCGAAGAGGATCGTGACAGACTCGGGTCCCCTTTTCCAGGCCACGCCGCCAATGTTATTAATGCGCACGCCCCGGCTATCATGGCCTATCTCCACGCTTTTTTCAAACGTCTATCCCTTTGGCTTCCCCCGCGCAACCGCTTATTCTTTTGAAAGAGAACCATCTAGATGTCCCACGTGTCTTTCTCTCTCTGGCGTTAAATTAGGTCTTTTCGTCTTTCAAAAACGGCTGTCAGGATTGCCATACCTATATATGTACCCTTCATGCTCCCTTTCCTCTTTCTCCGACTTTCTCAAGCTCTCATCTGATTCTTCTGTTGCGTCTTTTGTTTCTCCGATCTTCTTTCGCTTCCTCTCATTCACAATTCTCATGGCGATCACGGGCTCGGGAAAATTTAGTGCGGCTGGCCAAGAACTCATCGACTGGGAAAACCACCCAGCTGCATCGATTCCTTGCAAATGGATGGGCGAGGCCGAGCAGCGAGACTTTCTCCAAAAGTACGATGTTCCGGACAATTGGGTGGTCGAGTTCAACACCCACCTGAGGGCGTGCCAGCCCCTCACTGGCCGCCTCTGCTTGTACCATTGTGCATTTGAGAAGGGTTTTTGCCTACCTCCCCGAGGGAGGGTTATGTCTCTCTTCCAACACATCGGTATTGTGCCTGCCCAAATATCCCATTTCGCCTGGCGGTATTTGATGGGTTTCCTTGCCATCTGCATTGGTGCCAACATAAACCCTTCGGGGGAGCTGTTCAAGTTCAACACCCACCTGAGCTGTTCAAGTTTTGGGGGAAATTTCTTTTTTCAAAACTATCATACTTTTATATATATAAAGATTTTGTGATTAATTTAAATTAAATTTTAAATTTCTTTTAAGATTTTATATTTCTTTTTGTTAATTTAATTCAATTTAATTTTAATTTTAAATTATTTAATTATTTTTTAATTTAGCTGCAGTTTTTCAAAATCGCCGTTAAATTAAATTTTTTGATGAATTTTGCGGCTGTTTTCAAAACTGCCGCAAATATTAATTTAATTTTAATTATAAATTATTTAATTATTTTTGAATTTAGCGGAAAAACCGCCGCTAAATTAAATTTTTTAATGAATTTTGCGGCGGTTTCGAAAATCGCCGCAAATATTAATTTAATTTTAAATTTTAAATTATTTAATTATTTTTAATTTAGCGACTATTTCTCAAAAATCGCTGCTAAATTTAATTTAATTTTTTAATTATTTAATTATTTTCTAAATTTAACGGCAGTTTTTTAAAAACAGTCGCAAAATTGAATGTTTTAATGAATTTTGCAACGGTTTTTCAAAACCGTCGCAAAATGTTAAAAAAACCGCCGCTAAAATAGTATTTTGCGGTGGTTTGTAAACTGCGGCAAAATTTCATTTTTTGCGGCGATTTTAGAAACCGCCGCAAAAAAATCGCCACTAAAAATCAATTTTTTTGTAGTGTCTCTCTCTCTTTCTTTCTTTCTTTAATAGTGGATCACCAGACAAATTCTCCAACTACTGTTCAATATCTGGAATGTAGGCGAAATTTCGATTTAGATGTTAGAAGAGTGTTGTTGGATGGTTATTGTGAATTCAGCCCCAACAACAATCAAAGTATATTTTGTGTCATATGCGGTTGTCACCGCAATTTTCACAGTCGTGAAGCCTTGCCTCCACCACCATCTCCTCTGTCGCCAGCTCCTACACCACCAACTCCTCTGACTCCGCCACAACCACCACCTTTGTCGCCCGCTCCTACAACACCAACTCCTCCATCGCCACTATCCCTTCCACCTCCATTTTCTCCGCCGCCGCCACCCTCACCTCCTCGCCCTCAACACCATCTCCATCTTCTCCGACTCCACTACATCCACCACCACCTCCATTTCCTCCGCTGCCACCTCTATCTTCTTCTCCGCCTGGATGAAGTCTGGGCGAACTTCATATGGGATAAGTCCGCCAGATGATATTTGGCAGGCTTCATCGGCGAACTTCAACAATTAAACATCGATTAACAGATGGGTGGGGTTTGCTTTTTTAAATGAAATACAAACTTTGTAATGCAACCATCCATTTACAAGAAATAAAGGAAGAAGTTAACCTGGGTCTGACATTGCCGTTGTTGGTGATTAGGCCACAAGGCACCGTGCGACGTCTGTGAGCAACTGGTGGAGAAATGACTTCAGCGATCGTTTTGCTATCGACCGTCAATGGAGAACACGAGAGAGAGAGAGAGAGAGAGAGAGAGAGAGAGAGAGAAAGAGACTTAATGTGGGGCGGACTTCAAAGAGTCCACCTTTTCTGTCACAAAAATTTTAACAAAATATCACGATTTAGCACGATTTATCCTTTCAGTCATCCCTCTAATTCGGGCAAAGTAGCATAATCCATATATATATACAAACCTTCTGCAAATCTTTACGCCAACTCTTATCTCTCTCTCTCTCTCTCTATATATATATATATACACACACACACACACACACACAAACATTCTGCGACTCTTCACGCCAACTCTTTTCTCCTTCTCTCTCACTTTCTTTCTTTCTCAAATGGCGGATCACCAGACAAATTTTTTAGCTACTGTTCAATATCTGGAATGTAGGCAAAATTTTGGTTTAGACGTTAGAAGAGTGTTGTTGGACGATTGTTGTGAATTCGGCCCCAACAATAATCAAAATATATTTTGTGCCATATGCGGTTGTCATCGTAATTTTCACCGTCGTGAAACCTTGCCTCCACCACCACCTCCTTTGTCGCCCGCTTCTACACCACCAAGTCCTCTGCAGCCACTTCCCCTCCACTTCCATCTTCTCCGCCGTTGTCACCTTCTTTTCCTCCACCACCACCTCCACCTCATCCACCATTACCTCCATCTCCTCTGCCACCACCTCCATCTTCTCTTTTGCCTAGATGAATTAGTATGGGTGGACTTTACATGGATGAAGTTCGCCAGATGATATCCGACGGGTTTTATCAGCGGACTTCATCCCACATAATATCCAGGCGAACTTCAACAATACGGCATCCATTAACAGATGGGTGGGGTTTGCTGTGTTGAACGAAATACAGAATTTGTAATTAAAGCATCCACATATAGGAAATAAAAAACAAAGCTAACCTGGGTCCAACATTCACTAGAAAAAAACTGACATTTAGCGACGGTTTACAAAACCGTCGATAAATCAGCCCTCGCGGAGCATTTAGCGTCGATTTTGACCAATCGCTGGAATAACTACCGCAAATCATATTTTTTGCGATGGTTTTAAAACTGCAGCAAAATTAGTGATTTAGCAGCCATTTTTAAAATATATAGCACCGGTTTTTCAACCGCCACAAAAATTAAAAAAAAATTAAAATTTTAATTTTAGCGGTGGTTTCTAAAATCGCCGTTAAAATTAAAACAAAATTAAAATTTTTAATTTCTCCAACCCGCCCGTGCCCGCATGTCCCCGCGCCACGTGGCAAGGCTGGAAATTTCCACTACCTCCCATTCTCCAGTTTCGAACCCACGACCTCCCCTATGCATGTGCATGCGTATAACCGTCTGATATGCCAAGCTCCCTTGTTATATAATCGAATATATAAATTATATACTACTATCCAGAATTATATTTTATATTTTTTAATATAGAAAGAAAAACATTAATTAATTTATTATTTTTTAAAAGAGTAAAGGAATAAATTAATTGAATTAAATTAACTAAATTAATTGATTAAAAATAAAAAAATTATATATTTTTTAAAATTATTAAAATTTTGTTAAATTTATTTTTATTTTTATTTTTTTAAATTAAATTTTTAGTTAACTAGTGGTGAACCCTTGTGATATATGGGAGAATTTAATTTAAAAATAAAAAAATAAAATTATTATTTTAAATAATTTTAACAAAATTGATAATTATAATTTTTTTAATCTTTAATCATGTTGAAAAAATTTAAGTTTACTTAATTATTCACTATTCAATATACTAATGGAGAACACTTTTAATTCAATATACTTATAATTTTTTTATTATATTATATTTATTTATAAATAAATAAATATTATAAAATCTATAATATTTCCACTTAAAGACGTTCGTTATTTTCTATTTATTATATTATAATTATAAATATAAATTAAAACTCTTAAATATGAGTAAGAATAAGTTTTTTCAATAATAACAAAATTTTAAAAAAATGAATTTTAATTTCTTCTATAGTCTTAAAAATGTGATAGCTTAAATATTAATTAGCATTGAAAAGCCCTAGTATTTGACAACCTTAAATAATTTTTTATGAATTTGTTAAGACATCACATTTTCAAGACTATAATATAATTATTAAATTAATTAATAATTAATTAATCACTACCTTTGATTTAATGCAAATTTTTGAGGGAAAAAATTCACCATTGATTGACACTTGGCAAAATACTTGATTTGACTATCATATTTTAATATTATATAAATATACATAGAATAAAGATATAAAAATAATATTTTAAATAAATAGATAATTTTCTATGACTTAATTAATAGTTTAAGTTGTCTATTAATATTTCTTATAAAACTCATGCAAATTTAATACAAAATAATTAGTATTAAAAAACTCGTATATTTAAAATTTATTATCAATTTTACAATAATTAGTACATATTATTTCAAAACAATTAAAAGATTTAAATTATTAATGCAATAAGTATTAAACGTAAATCATTAATGCAAGTTTTGGGGGAAAATTTTATTACTACTTATTATTTCAAAGCAATTGAAAGATTAAAATTATTAATGCAAATTACAAAATGTAAAATATTAATACAATAAGTATTAATTGTAAATCATTAATGCAAGTTTTAGAGGGAAATTTCTTTTTTCAAGACTATCCTACTTTTATATATATAAAAATGCAAATTACAAAATGTAAATTATTAATGCAATAAGTACTAAATGCAACTCATTAATGCAAGTTTTGGGGGAAAAATTTATTACTACTTATTATTTCAAAACAATTGAAAATTTTAAATTATTAATGCAAATTACAAAATGCAACTTATTAATGCAATAAGTATTAATTGTAAATCATTAATGCAAGTTTTGGAGGGAAATTTCTTTTTTCAAGAGTATTCTACTTTTATATATATAAAGATGCAAATTACAAAATATAAATTATTAATTCAATAAGTACTAAATGCAAATTATTAATGCAAGTTTTGGGGGAAAATTTTATTACTATTTATTATTTCAAAGCAATTGAAAATTTTAAATTATTAATGCAAATTATAAAATATAAATTATTAATACAATAAGTATTAATTGCAAATCATTAATGCAAGTTTTGAGGGGAAATTTCTTTTTTCAAGACTCCATGGAAAGCACGATAGAGAGAGAGAAGAGAGAGAGAGACTTAATGTGGGGTGGACTTCAAAGAGTCTGCCCTTTTTGTCACCAAAATTTTAACAAAATTTCGCGATATTTACATCCTCAAAATATCACGATTTATCCTTTCAGACATCTCGTGCGTCAACTAATTTGGGTAAAGTAGCATAATCCATATATATATATATATGCAAACCTTCTGCAACTCTTCGCACCAACGCTTCTCTCTCACTCTCTCTCTCTCTCTCTTTCTTCAATGGCAGATCACCAAACAAATTCTCCAAATACTGTTCAATATCTGGAATGTAGGCAAAATTTCGATTTAGATGTTAGAAGAGTGTTGTTGGATGGCTGTTATGAATTCAGCCCCAACAACAATCAAAGTATATTTTGTGTCGTATGTGGTTATCATCGTAATTTTCACCGCCGTGATGCCCTGCCTCCACCATCTCCTCTGTTGCCAGCTCCAACACCACCAACTCCTTTGCCTCCGCTACAACCACCTCATCTGTCGCCCGCTTCTACAACACCAGCTACTCCGCTGCCACTATCCCCTCTACCTCCATCTTCTCCGCCACCACCGCCATTTCCTCCTCCTCCTCCACCATCGCCCCCAACACCACCTCTATCTTTTCCGATTCCACTTCCTCCACCACCTCCATCTTCTTCTTCGGTTAGATGAAGTCTTGGCGGACATCATATGGGATAAAATTCGCTAGATGATATCCGGTGGACTTCATATGGTATGAAGTGTGCCCAAACTTCATCCAAACAGACTTCAACAATGCAGCATCCATTAACAGATGGGTGGGGTTTGTTGTGTTGAACGAAATACAGAATTTCTAATGCAACCATCCATTTACAAGAAATAAATGAAGTAGTTAACTTGGGTCCGACATTACCATTGTTGATGACTATACTGGCGCGAGCGTTTGCTGGAGAAGGCGACGACGCACCATGCGACGTCTATGAGCAATTGGTGGTGAAATAACTTCAGCGATCGTTTTGTTATCAACCGTCGATGGAGAGAGAGAGAGAGAGAGAGAGAGAGAGAGACTTAATATGGGGCGGACTTCAAAGAGTTTGCCTTTTTTGTCACAAAAATTTTAACAAAATATCGCGATATTTATATCCTCAAAATATCACGATTTATGACGATTTATCCTTTTAGTCATCCCATGCGTCATCCAATTTGGGCAAAATAGCATAATCCATATATATATACAAACCTTATGCAACTTTTCACGCAAACTCTTCTATCTTTCTCTCTCTCTCTCTCTATATATATATATATATACACACACACACAAACATTATGCGACTTTTCACGCCAACTCTTTTCTCCCTCTCTCTCTTTCTTTCTTCTTTAATGGCGGATCACCAGACAAATTTTTCAGCTACTATTCAATATCTGGAATGTAGGCGAAATTTCGGTTTAGATGTTAGAAAAGTGTTATTGGACGACTGCTGTGAATTCAGCCCCAACAACAATCAAAATATATTCTGTGTCGTATGCGGTTGTCATTGCAATTTTCACCGCTGTGAAGCCTTGCCTCCACCACCATCTCCTCTGCCACCAGCTCTTACACCACCAGCTCCTCCGCCACCACCATCGCCACCTCCTCTGTTGTCCGCTCCTACACCACCAGTTCCTCCGCCACCACTATCCCCTCCACCTCTATCTTCTCTGTCGCCGCCACCTCCTTCTCCTCTACCACCACCTCTATCTCTTCTACTGGCACCTCCATCTTCTCTTCAGCCTAAATGATATCTGGCGGGCTTCATCCCAAATGATATCCAGGCGGACTTTAATAATGCGGCATCCATTAATAGATGGGTAGGGTTTGTTGTGTTGAACGAAATACATAATTTGTAATGTAAGCATCCATATAGAGGAAATAAAAGACAAACCTAACTTGCGTCCGACATTGTCATTTTTGGTGGCTATATAGGCGTGAACATTTGCTGGAGAAGGTGACGAGGCATCGTGTGATGTCTGTGAGAAACCGGGTGCGAAATGACTTTAGAGATCATTTTGCTATCTACCGTCCATAGAGAGCATGGTGGAGAGAGATAAAAGAGAGACTTAATGTGGGGCGGACTTCAAAGAGTCTGCCCTTTTTGTCACCAAAATTTTAACAAAATATCGCGATATTTACATCCTTAAAATATCGCGATTTATCCTTTTAGACATCTCGTGCATAAACCAATTTGGGCAAAGTAGCATAATCGATATATATATACAAATCTTCTAGGACTCTTCACGCCAACGCTTCTCTCTTTCTCTTTCTTTCTTTCTTTAATGGCGGATCACCAGATAAATTCTCCAAGTACTGTTCAATATCTGAAATGTAGGTGAAATTTCGGTTTAGATGTTAGAAGAGTGTTGTTGGATGGTTGTTGTGAATTTAGCCCCAACAACAATCAAAGTATATTTTGTGTCATATGCGGTTGTCATCGCAATTTTCACCGTCGTGAAGCCCTGCCTCCACCACCATCTCCTCTATCGCCCGCTCCTACAGCACCAGCTCTTCCGCTGCCACTATCCCCTACACTTCCATCTTCTCCGCCACTGTCGCCACCACCACCACCACCACCTCCTCCTTCTCTACCACCGCCCCCAACACCACCTCCATCTTCTCTGACTCTACTACCTCTACCACCACCTCCATCTCCTCCACTGCCACCTCAATTTTCTTCTTTGCCTGGATGAAGTTTGGGCAGACTTCATATGAGATGATATCCAGCGGGCGTCATCGGCAGATTTCAACAATGTGGCATCCATTAACAGATGGGTAGGGTTTGCTGTGTTGAACGAAATACATAACTTGTAATGCAACCATCCATTTATAGGAAATAAAGGAAGAAGTTAACATGGGTTCGATATTGTTGTTGTTGGTGACTATACTGGCGTGAGCGTTTGTTGGAAAAGGCAACGAGGTACCGTGCGACATCTGTGAGCAACTGGTAGCGAAATGACTTCAGCGATCGTTTTGCTATTGACCGTCGATGGAGAACACGAGAGAGAAAGAGGGAGAGAGAGAGAGAGAGAAAGAGAAACTTAATGTGGGGAGGAGTTCAAAGAGTCCACCTTTTCTGTCACAAAAATTTTAACAAAATATGGTGATATTTATATCCTCAAAATATCGCGATTTAGCACGATTTATCCTTTCAGTCATCCCGTGCGTTATCCAATTCGGGCACAGTAGCATAATCCATATATATATGCAAATCTTCTACAACTCTTTATGCCAACTCTTCTCTTTCTCTCACTCCCTCTCTCTATATATATACACACAAATATTTTGCTACTCTTCACGCCAATTATTTTCTCATTCTCTCTTTCTTTCTTCAATAGCGGATCACCAGACAAATTTTTTAGCTACTGTTCAACATTTAGAATGTAAACGAAATTTCAATTTAGATGTTAGAAGAGTGTTGTTGGATGACTATTGTGAATTCATCCCCAACAACAATCAAAACATATTTTGTGCCGTATGCGGTTGTCATCGCAATTTTCACCACCATGAAGCCTTGTCTCCACCACCACCTCTTTTGATGCTCGCTTCTACACCACTTGGTCCTCTGCTGCCACTATCCCCTCCACCTCCATCTTCTCCGTCGCCGTCACTTTCTTCTGTGAGCAACCGTCCGCGAAATGACTTTAGTGATTGTTTTGCTATCGACCGTCCATGGAGAGCACGGTGGAGAGAGAAGAGAGATAGAGAGAGAGACTTAATATGGGGGGAACTTCAAAGAGTCTGCCCTTTTTGTCACCAAAATTTTAACAAAATATCGCGATATTTACATCCTCAAAATATTGCAATTTATCCTTTCAGACATCTCGTGCGTCAACCAATTTAGGCAATGTAGCATAATCCATATGTAACGACCCTAAAGTGGGTCTAGCTGTTTTAATACTTGACGTCAGTGTTTCGCAATTAGAATGTTGGACTAAATATTTTTATTAATGCTTAATGTTAATTTCCTTGGTGGCACAGAAATAATTTAGATTTCATAATTTTATTCTTTGGTGCATGGAATCAGAAATTTAAGTGAAAGGGCCTCAATTAAATAGTTAATGAGATGTCTAACCCAAGTGAAAAATTAAGCCTGGTGGGCTTGGAATATATGTATATGGGATATATGTGATTTGGGCTTAGGCCCATGGTGAGAAATTATTTGGAAATAATGGGCTTGATGGTGTAATAAGAAAATGGGAAAAAGAAAATAAATTAAGTAGCATTTGTCACTCAAGCCCCTAGATATTTTTGTTTGTAATATGAAAAGAGGGTTATTTCAGTAAATTCTGGAGCTGGCGTGCAGACCTGTGCGCGCTCCTTTTTCCCAGCAGCCTCTGTGCACAAATATCCTATTTCAGTGCAAGGTGTATCCCTTCTTTTTGAATGCACTGTTCCATTACTTATTTAGTCCATCTCCGTGCTCTTCTTCTTCTTCACCCTCTCCATCATATTCCATTACTTCTGTTTGATGTTGCTGTTTGCTTCATGTGCGCGGGTGGAACTTCTCTCTGATTGCATTCTCAACAGGCAAGTTCTCTTACCCATTTTTATTCCAATGCAACCACGTTATCTTTCAGTGCGAGCTCCCTCTTAGATATATTCTATATTACAATGCAAGCTTCCTTGATTTGCAAACTGTTGCTTATTGTGTCACCTCGCTGTTAGTGTTTTCCACTATGTCTATTTTGTGTATAAAGTTCCTAGTTGCTGTGAAGTCCATTTGATGTCTCAAGCGGGGTTTGATTCACCCTGATATTTGTTCAGTGAATGGCTTTCCTTCTTACTTACAGCTGGGTTTTGTTTAGCTCGTTGCTCCCTGTTCAGGCATTTATATATGTACATGTTGCATCACCTTTGGAAGCTCTCACCCTTAGCTGAATGTAAAGTGCTAAGTCACCATTAAATGATTTCATTAAGGTATTTGGAGCAAACAACAAAAGCCTCAACTGAAAATATATATAAACTGTTCGCCTATATATATGAGACCCACTTGTAAATACTTATATTCAATATGCGTAACGAGCTGATACCCCCCCCCCCCCCAGAGATTTGAAAAGCTTATTAAAGCATGCCCTGCCTAGCTAATCCACAATATATTATGCTTAAACAGTCATTTGAATGCCCCTGTTCTGTTCTGTTCGACAAACCTAGTTATATATATACACACGTTCAGCTTCATTGATGTTCTAGCGAGCTTGTTCCAGTTCTTTTCGTGAGCTCGTTCACCTCATGACCCCGAGCTCGTTCGCTTGTCCTTCCCGCGAGGTCTCTTGAGCTCTCTCCGTAAGCTGCGACCTCAAGACCGAGCTGTTCCCGAGCTCGTCCCATATGCCTTTGAATGAGAGCTATCAGCTCTCACCCTATTTATTTACCTTTCCTTAATTTATATTTTACTTTCCTTTACTTTAATACATAAATGTAAATAAGAAAGTACCCCCCCCCATTTGGATTCAATAAAAATATCAAAAAAATAAAAATCCATAAAAATAAAAAGTTAGAATTTTGGTTTTAGTACAAATCCATGAATTTGCAATTTTACCACCATCGAAATACATAGTTTTCGTTTCTTGAAAAATTCATTAAAAATCATTTTTACAACAATAAATGTTAGTAATCAAATTACCGGGAATTAGTTTTTCAAGATGAAGACATTTTCAAAAAAAAATGTTCTATTTGGTCCATTACCTTAGAAAAATTTCAGGATTATGTTTGGTCAGCAATTTCACGTGGTGTGGTCATTTGATTGCATGGGGTCGAATAATGAATTTGAGCTATGAGCATGAATGCAAGTAAATGCATACTATCACTGGTTAAATGAAATCACAACAATCATATGATGGGAATAATAGTTATTAAATTTATAATACTCCTCAACTGGTGAATCGAGATTTAATATTAAATAGCATCTCTCAAAGAAGTATTCTTGTGTTGTAAATTACATTAAGCATTTTTGTGCCATAAATTACATCTTGAATGTGGTAAACATTATGAAGTAAGATATGTTAAATTTATCTGATGATGGAAAAAATACCCGGTATGGGTAAGTGATGTTAACAGCATGAATATTGCAGAATCAGGAATTTAAATACATGTGATTGGAAAATGCATACATGATGCATACATGTACATGTTTCATATATATATGTTTTGCGCACCTATTATTTTGCGCGAAGGGAGAAAGGGTACCCTAGAGCACTTGGCACGGGACGAGGTGGCCATAGCCCGGCAGGTTGGCTCCATATTTATTTGTGAGGTTCTATGAAACTTATGCACTTTTGCATGCATTGAATTATGGCTTGAGAGCCGGGGAAATTGATATTGATAATGAAATGATGCACTCTTGCATGTAATGATTGATGGCTTGCGAGCCTGTGAAAATTAATAATGACATTGAAATTTTATGCACATTTGCATAGGGATACATGGTGAGATGATATATTGAGTTGAATTGATAATTCATGAATTATGAATCTTGTATATATTATGGAGTCCTTGATTACTCTTCTTGATGTCATCGTGTTCTTGAATCATATATATTGTTCCTTGTTTCTCGAACTTGCTGAGCCTTGTGGCTCACTTGATCTTCTTTGCCATTCCAGGTAAAGGAAAGACGGTTATTGGGGGCGAGTCCAATAGGACTGCAACCCAGGGATAGTGGTGTACGGAGACGCCTCCTAGCTTTAAAGATCCTAGTTAGTGATTTGGTGAGGTTTGTAATAGTGAAAATTTATTATGTTATGGCATTTGAGCCTCATATTATTTTGTATGGCCATCGAGCCTAGAGTTATGAGATATTGGGAATGTAATTAAATCTTATTAAATTTTCGCTGCTAGAAATGAAATGAGTTGAGTTCAGTTTTGTTCTATATCATCTATGTAAGGACCTTCTTTCGAGTATTTGGAAGCGGGCCTTACACCATATATATATACAAATCTTCTGCGACTCTTCACGCCAATGCTTCTCTCTCTCTCTCTTTCTTTATTTTTTCTATGGTGGATCACCTGACAAATTCTCCAAGTACTATTCAATATCCAGAATTTAGGCGAAATTTTGGTTTAGATGTTAGAAGAGTGTTGTTAAATGGATGTTATGAATTCAGCTCTAACAACAATCAAAGTATATTTTGTGCCATATGCAGTTGTCATCGCAATTTTCACCATTGTGAAGCCCTGTCTCCACCACCATCTCTTCTGCCGCTAGCTCCTACACCACCAACTCCTCCGCTTCCGCCACAACCACCTCCTCTGTCGCCCGCTCTTGCACCACCAACTTCTCCGCCGCCACTATCCCCTCCATCTCCATCTTCTCCGTCGTCATCGCCACCACCTCCATCTTCTCCGACTCCACTTCCTCCACCACTACCTCCATCTCCTCCCCTACCACCTCTATCTTCTTCTTTGCCTAGATGAAGTCTAGGAAGACTTCATATGGGATGAAGTTCGCCAGATGATATCCGATGGACTTCATCTCATATGAAGTTCGCCCAAACTTTATCCGGAAGGACTTCAACAATGCGGTATCCATTAACAGATGGCTGGGGTTTGCTGTATTGAACGAAATACATAATTTGTAATTTAAGCATCCATATACAGGAAATAAAAGAAAAGGCTAACCTGGGTCCAACATTGCCGTTGTTGGTGGCTTTATTGGCATGAGCGTTTGCTAGAGAATGTGACCAGATACTATGCGACGTCTGTGAGCAATCGATGGTGAAAGGACTTCAACGATCGTTTTGTTGTCGATCGTCGATAGAGAGCACGGTGGAGGGAGAGAAGAAAGATAGAGAAAGAGAGACTTAATGTGGGGCAAACTTCAAAGAGTCTGCCTTTTCTGTCACCAAAATTTTAACAAAATATCACTATTTATCACAATTTATCCTTTTAGTCATCCTGTGCGTCAACCAATTCGGGCAAAATAGCATAATTCATATATATATACAAACCTTCTGCAACTCTTCACGCTAACTCTTCTTTCTTTCTCTCTCTCTCTTCAATGGAGAATCACCAGACAAATTTTTCAGCTATTGTTCAATATTTGGAAAGTAGGCAAAATTTCGGCTTAAATGCTAGAAGAGTGTTGTTGGATGGCTATTTTGAATTCAGCCCCAACAACAATCAAAGTATATTTTGTGTTTTATGCGGTTGTCATCGCAATTTTCACCGTCGTGAAGCCCTGCCTCCACCACTATCTCCTCTGCCGCCAGCTTCTACACCACTAGCTCCTCCGTCACTGCCACCACCACCTCTTCTGCCGCTCGCTCCTACACCACCAGCTCCTCTCTGTCGCCACTATCCCCTCCACCTCCATCTCCTCTGCCTCCACCTCCTCCACCACTGCCCCCCACCACCACCTCCATCTTCTCTGACTCCACCTCCTCCACCATCATATCCATCTCCTCCGTCAGCACCTCCATCTTCTCCGCCTCCACCAATATAGTGTTGGCAAACAAGAAAAATGGAGCAAGCAAGCCAGCCATAGAAAGATTTTGCAAAGAAATTGGAGTTTACTCCAATGCTTACAAGACGTGGATTAAGAATAATAAAGGTAGGTAGCTAATGTACGTGTTGTTATCTTAAAGAATGTAAGTCTTTTAGCACTAGAACAAAATATTATGAACTAAGGGAGAAAGATTGAAATATTTTCAGATTAACTAGATTATGCATCCTTACTTTAAATTAAAACATTCAATCCTTAATTTATAATTATGATCAAATAGCAATGGCGTGCCACTGTTCTTGTTCATGAATTTGATAGAAAATTCTAGATGCAACATTCACTTGTCATTAATATTTTCTAGCATATTCATGCTATTTAAAATTGTAAAATTCTAGTTTTACAATAGTTAGTAATATAAACAACACTAAGAAGATTGTTGTTTCTAATTAATATATTTTGCTGTGCATGATCAGATGCAATACAACGATAGAAAAGTTTGCTTAATTCATGAGTGGGCTGAGAATAAATATATATATATATATGAAAAGTGGCTGTCTCAAATTTGGATAAATAAAACATATATATACAAGTAAAATTCTATTTAATTAATTGTCAATTAATGACACTAATTAAGTGCATTCTTTGCTAAGTCGTCTACAACAAATGTAATCTAAGCAGATTTGTTTTGTTTTTTACATTGAGTTTGTTTGACACGGACATGTAAGGGAGGGTGTTTGGGGGAGGGGGTGGGGCCCACTCTCCCCTCTCATTTTGTTCGTGTTGGACAAACGTTATTTTACCCGACATAAAAAGCGTAACATTCTCGTCGATCTAAGACCTTAAAACATTGAAATCTTAATTTTGAGATGCAAAGTACAAGTTTTGGGAGAAAATTGCCATGTGGGTGATTTTTGAACTAACAAAAGTTGGACCAATAATATAAATCTTCTACCACTTGAACAAAACATTCAGACCAAAGAAGAAAGATTAAAATATTTTTTAGATTATCTATACTTTGCATTCTTACTTAAATTAAAACAGTTAATCCTTTATGGTTATCATCAAGTAACAAAATAATGGAGAAAATTCTAGATGCAACATTCACTTGTCATTGATATTTTCTAGCATATTCATGATTGACATGCAATAGAGGGCAAAAATTGAGCCTTAATTGCAAAAATAGGGTGTTGGCATTGCTTGTCACAATAGGAGAGTTGGGGGCCAATCCATAGGGGTGCTAAATTTAACTAACCAAATAATTAACAAAAAAATGAGAATCAATACAATGTGATTAAAGAAGTAAATGAGGAAGCAATATATATTTTTGAATGGACAGCTTGCTCACCTTACCACAACCTTCATGAGGACAGACAAAAAAAACTCTCTCCAATATGAATAAAAAAATGTCTCTTCAGTTTTGAACTGTCCGAAAATTTAGTTTTAATGTTTATGTTTATGGAATCTTGAGGTCAAGATGTTAGAGAGATTTAATAAATAAAATATATCCCACCTTTCTTTTTTTTTTTAATCGTTTTAATATATAAAATATATCCCATCTTTCTTCAACAATTAGCAATACGGGCCACAAGGCCCACAAACAATACAAGATGATCGGGACTCTGCTTTCTAATGGACTGGCCCATTTATAATTAAAATTAAAATTGGCCAGTTTGGATCTTGCCTTAAAGGATTGACCCATCTGGTCGTGGGCCTGGGCTTGGGATTTGCATTCAAATTAAGGCCTCTTTTTAGCATTTCATGTGCGATTGTGTGATTTCTTAAGAAGAAAAATAATTATCTTCTTATTGTGTGTAAAATCACCAATACAATAATCGAACAGTTGGGTTGAATACTACTGATAGCTGGATCGTTAACCTAAAATATAAGGAGTGCCTTAGAAAGGCTTACCGTTCATTTTTGTGACGAAGCGCCCATTCCTTCATATGATGAAATGAGATAGTACAGCAAAACGTTACATTTCAAGGAATCTCGTTTCTCTTGATGAACCCTGTACTTGTTGGTCCCTTGAAATATGGGGATGAATTGAGTAATTAATTTTTTTAATAAATATTATTAATTAATAATTTTATTTAAGAATATATATTTGATAAATATAATAAATTATATTTGAGATTAATAATTAATGCAACTAACAAGATATAATAAGTATAAATAAAATGAGGCACAATACACTTTATAGTAGTTCGGTGTTTTCACATACACGTAGTCTATTCTCGCAAAGTCTAACTATTATTGGAGTTCCACTAAATTAATTTCACCAAGATTTTTACCCTAACTTACCTTAAAAACTAGATACATACCTAGATTACACCGAATTCTAGACAACCACTACACCAAAATTTTCACCCTAACTTACTTTGAAAACTAGATTCACCTAGATTTTAATGGTTTTAGTAAACTTATACAATCCTCAATGATAATTTAAATGTTTACAAATAATTTGTCCACACTTGGACACAGATAAGCAATTAAGCACAAAAATATATAAAATAATAATAATTAAATAAAAAATTAGTGATCTCGAAGAAATTCAGAGTAGACTCAAAAATATTTTTATCATTTTGCCTTGTGACTATTTGGTTGATGTATAATAATATTTTGTGAGTCTCGAATTGCTTGAATGATAATTTGAGAACGTTTGGGATTTTTGGATGCTTTGGATTTGCAATATAAACACTTAATATCTCAAAAATGAGATTGAGGGGTATTTATAAGCATTTTGAACACTTTTTTAACGATTGAAAATTTAATTGTTATAGATAGGAATAGCTTACAATTAAAACTTAAAATTAATATATGCATTCATATAACTTAGAAAGCTTGAGGGAAGGCTTAGGCAGGCTGGAGGTCGCGAGTTCAATTCAAAGGGTATATGCAGACAAGGAGAAAAGGTTTGACTTAATTCTAATTGTTAAATTCTTTTTGTGATACATATGCTATAAAAATATGTTATAAATTAATTTAAAATATATTTAAAAAATATGTTTAATAGAAAATAATAATTTTTATAATACATATGTTATGAAAAATGTTTAATAAATTAATATAAAAAAAATTTAATAAAAAATAATATTTTTGATAATACATATGCCATAAAAATATTTTATAAATTAATGTAAAAATATTATTATAATTTATATATTAAAAATTCTCTTTTTGTTAATCACCAAAAGTTAATTAATATGAGCAAGTTGGATCAACATTCTCCCCATTTTTTATTATGACAAAAATATGATTTATGAGATGATTAATTTAATAAAATATTTTTGAACTTCCCCTTAATTTTTACTATAAGCTTCCCTTTCAAAAATATTAATAACATAAAAATGTTTGGATATAACTTAATAGATAAAATAATTTTTAGGAGTTTTAAAGACTAAACTTGATTGTCAAATTTGATTAATTTAATTGCACCTGCTTGCCTTGAATGCCTACACTGATTTCCTATCTCTCAGATATACAATTTCTTCACATGAAAAATCTCTCAATCATAAAATTTATCATACATTCTTCTACCTCATACAAAAATGTTTGCAACTTAAAATTATAAACTCACTCTTATACATACAATCTCTCATCTCATAAAATCCCATTCTTCTACCATTTTTTGTCATAATCAAAAAGACATTGTTAGTAAATAAAATATTTAAACAATATAGTCCGTGAGAGAAATGTATCAAGCATAATCCACATATCAATATGATGGATAATGAACAGAAAGTGTTGAAAATATAGATGTAATGTTAAGCATTAAAAATAGTACATCATATCCATCATGAAAAATATTGCTGTATGAAAAGAATTTTGAAATTATGATGCATTATAAAGCTATTTGATAATAGTATTTTTCATAAAAATATTTTCGCATTTATCACATATTTATCATTCATATACAGGAGAACACATTTAAACATATTGGAATAATCAAATAAAGTATTAATGGTCAAAACTGTTTTCTTTTTAGTCTCTAAATAATGGTTATATTTTTCAAAATCAGGTGCTAGTTACTCAACAAGCATGCAAGTAATTATATATAAGCTTCACTCATTTTGACAAAAACATATATTTGATTAAAAATACATTGGAATTTTGATTCTAGTGATATACTCAAAAATCCTTACTCGATAAATTTTAGAAAAACATGGAGTTTAAATTACTCAAGTAGAAAATCTTACTGGTCAATTGAAAATAATTAGTTAAAACACATAATCGACTATTTTGAAAACCATACAAGGAATTACTCGACTGTGTACTTTGTTTGATATACAAAAATTTCTTCTTTTATATAGTTACTAAAAAAATGCACTCTTCTCATCCATTTGATCTATCATGAAATTAATGTAAGAGGCAAAAGGTGAAAACATTCTAATTGCTTCTAAGCTGGCCACATGGGGCATATGATTATTCAAAATCAATGTCTTAATTTCTCTTGATAATGATCTTTGGGTACAAATCTTGCTTCATTTCTTACTATGATTCTATTTTCATCTAATCTATTCTTGAAAACCCATTGTGTTACAATTATAAATTTATCTTTTGGTCTTGTAACTAATTTTTAAACTTCATTTTTCTTGCATAACATTGATCCAAAATTCATCTTTTAAGGCTTGATACATGCAAGTTGGCTCAATTATTATATATGAAAGTCACATTGTTATAATATTAATGCAAGGATGTCTTGATCCTCACACCTTAACTTGTTCTCCAATATTTTGATCCCTAGGATGATTACAAACTTATATCCTTGGGAACCTCACCTAAATCTCTTTAGATGGATCTATTGCTATCTCATTTTCATCTTCATTATTTTTCTTTAGCTCAAATGATTCATTAAATTTAACATGAATGGATTCTTCTAAAGAGTTTGTCTTAAGATTATACATTTTACAAGCCTTACTCGTATTTGAATATCCAATAAATATACCTTAGTCACTTTTAGTATCAAATTTTCCTAAATTGTCCTCAGTGTTCAAGAAAGATACCTTGGTCACTTTTAGCATCAAATTTTCCTAAATTGCCCTCAGTGTTCAAAATAAAACACTTACATCCAAAAGCTTTAAAATAGGATACATTAGACTTTTTCCCATAATAAATCTCCAATGGGGTTTTCTAATGCCTTGTCTCTAATTAAATCTATTTAAAATATAACAAGTGATATTAGTGGTTTTGGATAAAAAATGGGTAGGCAATATATTCTCTAAAAGCATGGTTCTAGCTATCTCTTGAAGAGTCATATTTTTTCTTTTAACATTTCCATTTTTTTATGGGGTTCTAGGTGTGGAGAATTTATGAAGAATCACACGCTCTTATCAATACTCCATAAACAATCTACTCTCAAATTCCCACCATGATCACGTCTTAGAAAGACAATTTTATCATCTTACTCTCTTTGAATTCTCTTAGTTTTCTTTCCAAAACTTTGAAAATTTTCATCATTCGAAGACAAAAGCATAATCCAAGTAATCCTAGAGGAATTATCTATTACAACATATACATAATATTTTTTACCAAAACTTCAAGTTTGTGTGGGTCCAAATAAATTCAAGTATAATAGTTGTAGATGTTTACTAATTAATATTACATTCTTAGATCTTAGATTTAGGCTCTAGCATCATAGAAAATTTCTTCACTGATTTTCATCTTAGACCTAACAACTAGATTAAAATTTTCTTAATTAGGTTTGGATTTGCATGACCTAATATATCTTTTATGTCACAAAAAAAAAAACCTCACTCTTAGTATTAGGCATTATTTCTAGAAGATGATAGACTTTCATTATTTAGGAGTGAGATCTATAGATCTCTCTCACTAATCACGTGCTGTGAGCATTCACTATCTATATACCATTTGTTGTCCATTATGGTTTCCACGCACATCTACATATTTGATAAGATTACGTTTTAGGTTTGGACACCCATCTACAGACATGTTCCTTAAATTTTACTTCATTTTGATAAAATGATTTAATTAATCTTGATGTATGTGGATGAGGAGCAACATTTAAAATTGTTATGTAAATCATTCATTGTTTGTATTACCTCTTTAGAGTATCCACATTTGCACTATATTCATTTTCTTAAGTTGGGGTCTCCATCTATCTTGTTTTCATTCTTTCTTAGGTGTTTTGTACTTTGGTTTGAGTTTTGAATTTTTCTTTACGATCAATGTGGCTAAACTTTTCTCTATGTCATTCTTTTCTACTAATAATTTATCATTTTGAGTTTTTAATATTTTATTTTTTTCTTAAAGTTCAAATAATTGATCTTTTAATTTATTTTCATTTTTTTTCTTGAGTTCTTGAGATTTTTCTTCTAATTTCTTTATTTCACTCTTTAATTTTTAGTTTTCTTCTTGATCGTTTTACTTTTTTCTAAATAGATTGATATTTTATATATAGTTATTCGTATGCTTTTTATAATTCTTCTAACTCCATATATTTTTCTTCTTCTTCTTTTTTTATAGCCATGAAACACATCTGTGCTTGTTCATCTTTGAATTGAGATAAATCATCCGCATCCCATGCCGAAAAAATATATTTCTTTTATTTTTTAAATCTTTTTTTTCTACTTTCTTCTGTTTCTTATCCTTTGGCCAATCAAATTGCATGTGCCCACTCTTCTTACATTTAAAGCAAGTAGGAGATATTCTCATATACTCATTTTCTCTCTTTTTCATTATTCTATCAAATACTTTTGATAGAAGGGTTTTTTCATCATCATCTTCTTTTTTACTAGACTCAGATTCTTCATTTGCTTTTAAGAATAAAGTTTTATTACATTTAGCATTTTCATTAGTCTTGTTTAATATTAATTCATGAATTAGAAGAGTTCATATTAATTCTTCCATTTTTAATTCTTTTAAATTCTTAAGTTGAGAAATTGCAGTCATTAAAGGCTGTCAATCTAATGTTAGTTATCTAAGTATTTTCTGGATTTAATCTTCTTTCAAGATTATTTTTTCTAACATTTTAAGATTGTTTATAATATTTTGAAATCTACTATTCATATCACTAATATTTTCATTTTGAAATAGTTTAAATTCTTCATATTGTGACATTAGTAAATTAATCTTTGTATCATTTACTTGATTGATACCTTCATATACTACTACTAATTTTCTCCAAATTTCATGTGATATAGAACAAGTAAATAATTTCTCATATTTATTAGAAAGAATTGAACAAAAAATTATGTATTTAGCTCTATGATCCATTTATTATTTTTTAATATTTTTTTCATTCCAATCTTTTTCTTCGGGTTTAAATGTAACAAAATCATCTCTAACAATTTTTCACAAATAATAATCTATTGAAAATAAATATGACTTTATCCTCATCTTCCAATAAGCAAAATTTGTGCCATTAAAAAATAATGGTCTAGAAGGTGAAGGTGTTGAACCCACAAGTTGCAGCCACTATGGCCGAGGTTCCCATCATGCCAGCCATTGACAGCAATCTGCCGCAAGCAGCCCCACACTTGCTGCAATCGGATGCGCATGACAAGCCCATGGGTGCCAAGACTGTAGACCGCGCCCCACAGCAGGCCACGCTGCTGCAAGCCGAGGCCGCACTACCGCACGCTGAGGCCATGCTGCCGCACAACAAGCCACATCGGGCCACACCGCAGCCAAGCGCCTGTAGCCTGGCACCAACAGACGCAACCGCTGGCCAAGCAACTGCCACCCGCGCACCAGCAGACGCAACTGAGGCCCGAACGGATGCCAGCCGCATTCCGAACAGCTGCGAAGGGCGCGCGCGCGCGGCCACCATGCGACTAGCTGCCCAGCCAGCTGCGCCCCACCTGCTGCCCAGCTAGCTGCACCCAGCTGCGCCCAACTACTGCCCGACCAGTTGCGCCCATTCGCTGTCCATCCGCCCATAACCGCCCAAAACCGCCAACCCCAATGGTTGCGGATTTTCATTTCCAGCGCACATGTCTTTTTATTTAATAGTTGTATCTCTTTAAAGGGTCACGTTCAACCACTATAAAAAGGGTTGGCCGGACTCATTTGTATTCATCAAATAAATCAATACAAAGAGACTATTATTCCCAAATATCCGATTTTCCCTTCTATTTTCGCAATAGCAAGGTGTTAATCACCCCATTGAGGATCAGCGCATCCATCATTGGTGCTCTCGTTGAGAGTCAAGCCAGCGAAGTTCCAACAATCTATTTTTTTTCCAACCAACAAAGATGGCTAGAGTACCAACCAACCGTGAACGACTTGAGAATCTTGAAAACATGTCTAACACCATGGAGGATAGGTTTTCAAGAATGGAGCAGAATCTGCAAAGACTCACGCTTTTGGTGGAACAACAACAAGAGCAGCGTCAATCATCAAGGCGAAGTAATAGCAGATCTTCCCAAAGGCAACGACATGGATCTGTTAATCAGAGGAACGCCTCAAGATCTGAGAATGAATCTGAGGAAGAGGAAAAAGAAGACGAAAGGGAGGATGAAGGAAACCCTTTTGGCCATTATCGATCTATTCTTAAGCCACGCTTGCAATTTCCCACATTCAGTGGCGAAGACCCCATCTCTTGGCTAAGCCGTGCCAATCAATTCTTCAAGACGCAAGATATGACCAGTCAGGAAAAGGCAGAATATGCTGCCTATTTCCTAGAAGGAGAAGCAAATTATTGGTGGCAGTGGCTCTCTCGCACTTATGAGAGTCAGGGCAAAACAATCCGGTGGAAGGACTTTGAACAAGAAGTTCGCACCAGATTTGGCCCTACCGGATACATGGACTACGATGAAGCATTGTCAAAAATGCAACAAACGGGATCCCTCCGTGACTACCAGAAAGAATTCGAAAGAGTTGCCACACAGGTGAGGGACTGGCCTGAAAAGGCCTTGATTGGGGCATTTGTTGGAGGCCTTAAGCCAGAATTAGCAACAGAAGTGAAGTTGCATAGGCCCACCCACTTGCGTCATGCCATAGAGATTGCAAGACTGAAGGATGAACAGGTGCAATCCATGCGCAAGTCATATGCCTACAAAGGCCCTACCGTGGCCACAAGCAGTAGCGGGTACAAGCCAAAGGTACCACCCCCGCCACAAGCCATGCCCAGTAAGTCTATTCCCCCAGGCGTGCGGCGCCTTTCATGGGACGAAATGCAGAAGCGACGTGAGCAAGGCTTATGTTTTAACTGCAACGAGAAGTTTACTCCGGGCCACAAGTGCAAGAAGGCCCAAGCCTTTCTGATCGAGTGCGACCACCCTCAAGACTGGGATGAGGAAGAGGCAGAGCCCGACATGCCTCTTGACTGGCCCGCAGAAGCCATTGAAGCAGCCAGTGACGAACAGCTCGAAGTATCCCTGCATGCTTTGGCTGGTTCATCCGGGCCACAAACCATGCGCATCACAGCCATGTTGCGCAACCGTGAAGTCAGCCTACTCATTGATAACGGGTCAACACACAACTTCATCAGTACAAGGATCGCCCAAAGGCTGCAGATCCCTATCACCCACATTGACTCTTTCCATGTGCGTGTAGCTAGCGGAGAAAAGTTGACATGCACCCAGCAATGCAAAGGCGTGAATCTGAAGATCCAGCACATTGCAGTGACGGTGGACCTGTATGCCATACCATTGGCAGGGGTCGACATCGTACTAGGCGTGCAGTGGCTATCCCAGTTGGGCAAAGTGGTTTTCGACTACAAGCGACTGACCATGGAATTCACACATGGAGACCGACAGGTATGCTTGTCCATGCAGCCTGGTGACAGCCATGCAGTCAAAAGAAACGAGATACAAAAGTTGATCCGAGCGGGAGGTGAATGCTATGCCATTCAAGTAGCCACCCAGCCCCGCAGCCAAGAAGATTTTCCCACAGCAACCGACCCACAGAGGGAAGAAATAGCAACCGACATTCAAGAGGTGCTTGCAGACTTTCCCTCAGTTTTGCAAGAACCCACTACCCTACCACCAAGCAGGGCGTGCGATCATCGCATCACCCTCATAGACGAACAGCAGCCCGTGAACGTACCCCCATACAGGTACGCCCACCATCAAAAAGACGAGATAGAGAGGCAGGTGAAGGAGATGCTCAAGCAGAATCTCATACGACCCAGCACCAGTCCCTTCTCTTCGCCAGTTCTACTTGTCAAGAAGAAGGACGGGTCATGGCGCTTTTGCACAGACTACCGCGCCTTAAACAAAGCCACTGTGAAGGATCGATTCCCCATTCCATCCATTGATGACATGTTGGATGAGTTGGGAGGCGCAACAGTCTTTTCGAAGTTGGACCTGCGGGCAGGATACCATCAGATCCGCATGCACCCGCCTGACATCCACAAGACGGCCTTCCGCACCCATCATGGCCACTATGAGTACCTTGTCATGTCGTTCGGACTGTGCAACGCGCCATCGACTTTTCAAGCGGCAATGAATCAAATTTTCCAGCCAGTGCTCCGTAAGTTCGTCTTGGTTTTCTTTGATGATATCTTAATTTACTCCAAGACACGGGCACAGCATCTCCAGCATTTGCGTCAAGCACTCACCATCTTGGCCCAAGCCCACTTTTGCATAAAGTTGTCCAAGTGTGCATTCGACCAGACCGAGGTAGAGTACTTGGGGCATTGGATCTGTCCAGAATGAGTTAAGGTGGACACCTGCAAGATTGCTGCCATGCAGTCTTGGCCGCAGCCTACCAACATTACTCAACTCCGAGGCTTCTTGGGACTCACTGGCTACTACCGCAAATTTGTGCGACATTATGGAATCATTGCCAAGCCCCTTACGCAACTGCTCAAGAAGGGCAATTTTCAGTGGACAGATGAAGCAGATCAAGCCTTCACGGCACTCAAGCAAGCCATGACATGCACCCCTGTCTTGGCTATGCCAGATTTCGCCCAACAGTTTGAAGTGCACACAGACGCCAGCAACGTTGGCATTGGTGCGGTCCTGGTGCAAAGAGACCAACCACTAGCCTATCTCAGCAAGGCCCTTGGACCAACTAAAGCCACATGGTCTGCATATGCCAAAGAAATGCTAGCCATCATCGAAGCGGTCAGAGTATGGCGTCCATATCTCTTGGGGCAACGTTTTAAGATTGTTACTGACCAGCAGCCATTGCGATATTTGCTGGAGCAACGTGTTCTCACACCCGACCAACAGAAATGGGTGGCAAAGCTTATGGGCTTTGACTATGAGATCGTGTACCGCCCAGGTGCCCAAAACAAGGTGGCTGATGCCTTGTCCCGGCGAGAAGATGGGCCACAATTGCTACCCATCACAGGGCCTACATGGGCCATTTGGCAGCAAATAAGAGACGCCCTCACAACCGACCAGCGCAGCCAGGAACTGATGCAAGCCATCGAGGAAGGTACTTCCCCTGATGACTATGAAATGAAAAATGGCATGTTACTGTACAAGGGACGCGCATATGTGCCTGATGTATAGGATCTAAGGGTCAATCTGATCCGACATTTCCATAACTCAAGAGAAGGGGGCCATTCCGGAAGCTACCGCACCTGGCAGAGACTTAGCCGGCTCTTCTATTGGGAAGGCGTGAAACAGCAAATAGCCAGGCACATTGCAGAGTGTGACACCTGCCAGCGCGCCAAGAGCGACTCCACACGGCCTAGCGGTTTGCTGCAACCCTTGCCCGTGCCTGATCAGATTTGGGAGGATTTAACAATGGACTTTGTAGAGGGTCTGCCAAAATCTCAAGGATTTTCCTCTATCTTAGTCGTGGTGGACCGATTGAGCAAGTATGCTCACTTCATTCCTCTGGTTCACCCATTCACTGCCCAATCCGTGGCTCGAGTGTTCATGCAGACAGTGGTTCGGCTACATGGCCTGCCACGCACTATCATTACCGACAGGGACAGAATCTTCACAAGCCACTTTTGGAAGGAGCTGTTCAAGATGTTAGGGACTGAGCTTTCTGCTAGTTCCTCATACCACCCACAGACCGACGGCCAAACAGAGGTCACCAACAGGACCTTGGAGCAGTATCTCCGTTGCTTTTCACAAAGCAATCCCCACACTTGGGCCGACCGCATTCCGTGGGCAGAGTATTGGTACAACACATCGTACCACCAGTCATTGGGACACACCCCATTTGAAGCTGTTTATGGGCGAACTCCCCCTGCACTTGTCTCTTATACGCCCAACCAGTCCCCCATGGACAGCGTGGATCAAGTGTTGGTAGAACGAGATGAACTCTTGGACGAGTTGAAGGCCAACCTGGTCAAGGCACAATCCCGCATGAAGAACTACTATGACCAAGGAAGGCAAGACCGACAGTTTCAAGAAGGCGACTTGGTTTATGTCAAGCTTCGCCCACGCAGGCAGAAGAGTGTTACTCTTGCTGCCAAGATGAAATTGGGCTACCGTTACTATGGGCCCTATAAAATCCTCAAGAAGATTGGACCCGTGGCCTACAAATTGGACTTGCCCGCTGATACACGTGTGCATCCAGTCTTTCACGTGTCACAACTTAAAGCCAAGGTGGGTCATCTGACAGATGTTGTGCACGACTTGCCCGAGCTTAATGAGGACACCACATTGCTGGTCCAGCCCTTAAGGGTCCTAGACTATCGAGTGATCAAGAGGAATCGCAAGAAGATATCTGAGGCCTTGGTGCAATGGGAGAATATGACACCCGACGAGGCCACATGGGAGTCAACCCAATATCTTGCCTACCAGTTTCCCCACCTGCATCTTGAGGACAAGATGGTTCCCAAGGGGCGGGGAATGTTGAACCCACAAGTTGCAGCCACTATGGCCGAGGTTCCCATCATGCCAGCCATTGACAGCAATCTGCCGCAAGCAGCCCCACACTTGCTGCAATCGGATGCGCATGACAAGCCCATGGGTGCCAAGACTGTAGACCGCGCCCCACAGCAGGCCACGCTGCTGCAAGCCGAGGCCGCACTACCGCACGCTGAGGCCATGCTGCCGCACAACAAGCCACATCGGGCCACACCGCAGCCAAGTGCCTGTAGCCTGGCACCAACAGAAGCAACCGCTGGCCAAGCAACTGAGGCCCGAACGGATGCCAGCCGCATTCCGAACAGCTGCGAAGGGCGCGCGCGCGCGGCCACCATGCGACTAGCTGCCCAGCCAGCTGCGCCCCACCTGCTGCCCAGCTAGCTGCACCCAGCTGCGCCCAACTGCTGCCCGACCAGTTGCGCCCATTCGCTGTCCATCCGCCCATAACCGCCCAAAACCGCCAACCCCAATGGTTGCGGATTTTCATTTCCAGCGCACATGTCTTTTTATTTAATAGTTGTATCTCTTTAAAGGGTCACGTTCAACCACTATAAAAAGGGTTGGCCGAACTCATTTGTATTCATCAAATAAATCAATACAAAGAGACTATTATTCCCAAATATCCGATTTTCCCTTCTATTTTCGCAATAGCAAGGTGTTAATCACCCCATTGAGGATCAGCGCATCCATCAGAAGGTCCTTTGATTATGACTTGATTAGTAAATGATGCCATTTAAATTTCTTCTAAATTGAAGTAAAAACTAAGTGTTCAATTATTTTAAAAGTCTGCTTTGATACAAATTGTTGGTCTCTTAGGGTATGACTACTCAAGAGGGGGGTAAATTGAGTAATTAATTTTTTTTATTTTTAATAAATATTCTTAATTAATAATTTTATTTAAGAATATATATTTGATAAATATAATAAATTATGTTTGAGATTAATAATTAATGCAAGGTACAAGATATAATAATAATAAATAAAATGAGATACAACATAATTTATGATGGTTCGGTGTTTCCACACACACCTAATCCATTCTCCCAATGTCTAACTACTTTTGAAGTTCCACTAAATTAATTTCATCAAGGTTTCCACATCAACTCACATTGAAAACTAGATACACATCTAGATTACAACAAGTTTTAGACAACCACTACACCAAGGTTTCTTCAAGGAAACTTATACGATCTTCAATGATAATTTAAATATTTACAAATAATTTGTCTATATTTGAGCACAGATAAGCAATTAAATACAAAAATATATATTCAATAATAATTAAATAAATAAATAAATTAGTGACCTTGGAAAAATTCAGAGTAGACTCTAAAATATTTTTCTCCTCTTGCCTTGTGGCTCTTCGGTTGATGTGCAATAATACTTCGTAAGCCTTGGATTACTTGGATGATAGCTTGAGAGCGTTTGAGATCTTTCGGATACTTTGAATTTGCAGTGGAAGCACTTGATATCTCAAAAATGAGATTTGAGAGTATTTATAGGCATTTTGAATACTTTTTCAACGGTCAAAAATCTATTGTTATAGGTAGGAATAACTTAGAATTATAACTTAAAATTAATATATGCACTTATATAACTAAGAAAACTTGTAGATCAATTGGAATGCGAGCGTGAGGGAAGGTTTGGGTTGGTCGGAGGTCGAGAGTTCAATTCAAGGGGTATGCGCGCACACAAGGAGAAAATATTGAAATTAATTCTAACTTAAGGGCTACCAAAACGATATTGTTTTGGAGGTCCAGTTGTTAAATTCTTTTTGTGATACATATGCTATAAAAATATTTTATAAATTAATTTAAAATATATTTAAAAAATATTTTTAATAATACATATGCTATGAAAAAATATTTAATAAATTAATCTAAAAAATATTTTTTATAGAAAATAATATTTTTTATGAAACATATGCTATAAAAATATTTTATAAATTAATGTAAAAATATTAAAAAATATTTTTAATAAAAAATAATATTTTGGGTAATACATATACTATGAAAAATATTTTATAAATTAATCTAAAAATTATATAAAAAATATTTTTAATAGAAAATAATATTTTTGATAATACATATGATATGAAAAAAATATTTTATAAATTAATCAAAAATAATTCGATATTAAAATTAATATTTTCAAAGAAAATACTCTTTTTGTTAATTACTCAAAATATTATAATTTATTTATTAAAAATTCTCTTTTTGTTAATCATCAAAACTTAATTAATATAAATAATTAGCTCAACAATACCCTCCAACAAATGTTACCTTACAATGTTCTAATGTATATGGAATCTTGAGGTCAAGATGTTTGAGATTGAAATTGTGTTGTCTTATATGATATATAGTATTAGTATCTTAGAGCCATTACCATGATATTAAAATACATAGAATTTTAATTATTTGCATGCAAATGAGTCTTTCATCCATTAGTAAATTTTATTATTATGAATAAGAAAATGTCTCTCTCCTGTATTGTATGAATAAGAAAATGTCTCTTCAGTTTTGAACTGTAGACAAACAAGGGAGGGGGGAGGGCTGTGGATGCATTAAATAAGAGCTTATCCAATTACTGAGCATCTCCTATATATCTCTTGAGCATGGTTGAGATTTGTAATGACGACAAGCATGTTTTCAGCTCTATATATGCCCTTAATTTTACATTTAATTTCAAAAAAAAAAAATCATACAACGATCAAATATATGTTAAAAATTAATTTATATTTTTAGAAAATATATATATATTTAATAAAGTAACACGTAATAAGCTATTCATTTGTTTTCAACACGTAAGTATAACTATAATATATATATATATATATTCTCGTATATATTGACTCCCCCGAAAGGTTTGTCCCAAATTTCATTAAGCTACATTCATCCAACAACTTTTTCCTGTCTCTCTCTCTTTGCAATGGTAGAAGATCCTTCAAATTTCCAAGTAGCTGTTCAATACAAAGAGTGTAGTCGCAATTTTAGTATAGACGTTAGAAGTATATATAGTATTATACGGCTGTTGTGAGTTCAGCCCCAATGAGAATGAAAACATATTCTGTGCAACTTGTGATTGTCACTACAGAGAAGATGCCTATTAACGGCGAAAAGAGATGTTATTTACAATGCTTAAGGCTTATGTTAACCAGAGAAAGTATATATAAATATATATATATATTAGTATATATAATGCAATTGTAATTTCTAGAAAACTAAAAGTCCACCAAACAAAGAGGACTTTTAGATCTTATTCACTATAAGTCCACCAAACTAAAAGTCCACCAAAAGTCCACTAAAGCAACATATTACTTATGTTGCGTGTGTTGTATTAATAGTCAAATCAAATCAAAGCTAAAGGTTTAACAATCATCTATTCATTCTCTTTTGTCCTTTCCTTTTGTTAATCTCCAGTCCACAAAATTCTAATTAATTCCAAACATATATAGCTAGCTAGCTAGGTTTGAGGATTTGGACTAATTAATTTCTTGGTTCCTGAATTACTAAAACCTAAGATCCATTCCACACTATCAGTTTAATTATTCTCATTTCACAGAGTTTCCCAGTAATACCGACACAAAGCACATTACAACCGAACCGACAACTAATTAAAAAAGACCAGAAAAGCCATCAGCGAGATTTCCACAATGACTTATACCATGTAACGTATTTAAGTAGCTAGGGATCATCCTCTCCGCCACTCATGCGCAAATCTCTTGCCACAATTTGAATAAGGGCAGATGTGATAGTTCTTTTGTGAATGAATTTTCATGTTTGACCTTGACCTTAGGTTGAAATCTAGTGAGAAAGCCTGTATTTTCCAGATTTCACATTCAGATAGAGCAAAAACTTCAACAGCACCAAAAACTTCTGAATTATGATGAATTGGATGGGCTAAGGCAACACTGATGTCACAACATATATATATAAGGTGATGACTTGTCTAATTAGGCTCTCAAATTAATAAGCATTGGATTGGATGCGTATGCATGCTAAACCATCTAATTTTCTTAATTGTAGTTAAATAATAATCTAACTAATAAAATTTAGCATCAAGAGACTTCGTCAATGGCAAAGAAAAAAAAAAAGGTAGAAAAGATCATGAGAAAGTCAGGAAAATAAACAAACAAACAGAGAAAATTTTAGGTTACGTTCTCTTTACTGTTTCAAGTCATTTTTAGTTTTTAATTTTCTAAAATAATGAAAACGCGTTCTTTTTACTGTTTTTAAAAATATATTTTTGAAAACAAAAAAAAAATTATAAAGAAAACTCAAAATAACAAAAAGTTGTTTTTGAGTGTTTTCATTCAAAATAAACTCAAAACTCAAAATATATTTATTTATTTATTTATTCATATTTTATTATTGTAATGGAAAAAAATATTATAAAATTCATTAATTTTAAAATGTATATATATTTTTAATAATATATTAATATTAAATATTTATAATTTACTTAATAATCAAATTTATTGAATAAAATATCATTAAAAAAATATTTTCAAAATTTCAAAAAGAACGCGTTTTCTAATTTTCTGTTTTGAAAAATAATTTTTTTAAATTACAAAAGGAACGCATTTTCAATTTTCTAAAAACAGACTATCAAAATAGAAAACTGAAAATGAATTCAAAACTCAAAACTAAAAATTAAAAACCAAAGAGAACGCAACCTTAACTGTTGAACTTCAATCCAAGACCTTAAAACATTGAAATTTTAATTTTGAGATGCAAAGCACAAGTTTTGGGGGGAAATTGTCATATGGATGATTTTTGAACTAACAAACCTTGGACCAAGAATATAAAGATGCGTTCTCTTTGCTTTTTAATTTTTAATTTTGAGTTTTGAATTCACTTTCAGTTTTCTGTTTTAGTAGTCTGTTTTTAGAAAATTAAAAACACGTTTTCTTTGTCATTTTGAAAAACTATTTCTCAAAACAGAAAATTAGAAAACGCGTTCTCTTTGAAATTTTAAAAATATTTTTTTAATGATATTTTATTCAATAAATTTGATTATTCTGTATATTATAAATATTTAATGTTAATATACTATTAAAAAAATATATACATTTTAAAGTTAATAAATTTTGTAATATTTTTTTTCATTACAATAATAAAATATAAATAAATAAATATGTTTTGAGTTTAAAGTTTGTTTTGGATGAAAACACTCAAAATAATTTTTTGTTGTTCTGAGTTTTCTTTATAATTTTTTTTATTTTCAAAAATATATTTTAAAAAAAAACAGCAAAGGGAACGCGTTTTCTTTATTTTAAAAAATTAAAAACTAAAAATGACTTGAAAACAGTAAAAAGAACGCAACCTAAATCTTTTAACGCTAAAGCAAAACATTCGACCGAAAGGAGAAAGGTTGAAATATTTTCAAATTATCTACACTTTGTATCCTTACTTTAAAATAAAATATTTTATCCTTTATAGTTATGATCAAGATTGTTAAAATTGAAATTTTAAGTGAGATCGAATAATAGTCCATAAAATCATAAGATTTTAGACTTTTAATGTATGTAAATATATATTCAAAATGACATAATTTTGTAAAAAAATAATTAATATTGTTTAATAACATGATTATTACAATTTATAATAGTATTTCTTATAAATAAAATATATGTATGTTTTTATTTCAAAATAACTTCATCTATTGATTTCAAAAATACTAAATAATATAAAAATTTTAAATATTAAATCTATCATTTATCATCATTCATTCATAATCAAGATTTTAAATATTAATTTATATATAATGTAAATTTCAAAGTTTATTGAGTTTACCACTGTGTTTATCACTAAGTTTATTGAGTTTAGAATATTGAATCACGAATCAACTCCAATTATATAAAAATTCGAATTTATAGGCGAGTTGATTCATAAACTCGTATTAGTTGATTTGTAAGTTTGACAACAATGATTTTTGCAAGTTTGACAACAATGGTTTTGATCAAGTAACAATCGCATCCCACGGGACTTTTTGTTCATGAATGTGAGAAAATTTTAGATACAACATTCACTTGTCATTGATATTTTCTAGCATATTCATGATTAATAGACAATAGAGAGCAAATATTGAACCTCAATTGTAAAAATTAGAGATGGAGATGATGCACAAAAGAAATACAGAATGTAATGAAGGGTCCATCAAAACTAGATCTTAAGTGCTTGCTTGTGCTAGCAAAAAAAAAAAAGAATTTGCACTTAGGGTACAAGTGGTAAAACTCTCAAGTTTCTTTTGAAATTGTGGGAGATTAACTCTTGGTGGAGATAAAAATACTCTATTTAATTGGGACAGATCGCATGTCCCTTGAGAATGGGACAGATCACATGCCCCTTGAGAATGTATAATCTTGCGACCGCATCCGATTTACTCAAATACCAAATCAAAGAAAAAAGTTAGTCTCCAAAACTAATCAGACGAAGTCAGGACACTTAGTCGTAAAAAAAAAACTTCAGGTTCAAACCAAAAAGAAAATTTGTTTCACTGATTTGACACATTGGGAGGCTTATTTTGACCTACATAGATATATTGTGTTATTGTGGTTTCAATTGTTGTAATTTACATTAGGAAACTAATTTGACACAGTTAAAATTAGATAGAGTTGCAAAATTAAATAAATATATTTATAATTTCTCAAATATCAAGATTGCATCCATCTCTTAATCAAATCTCAATTGATATTCTCACTAGACTCTGCCGACTCATTACTTAGCTTCTTGAAAAGAAATAAGTTTGGATTGTTATATTTTAATAATAATAATTAAAACAATAAGAGGAAATGATTTTAAAATCATAATAAAAAAACTATTTTCTTTTACTAATATTCTTGTAATGAAAATTAAGTAAATTTTTCACAAAAGATTTTAAATAAAAAACTATTTTCTTTTACCATTCTTGTAATAAATTAAGGTAGCTAAAGGAGGAATAAAAACCATGTTTCTGAGAGATTACATACTAAAGCCACTAATACTTATCTGAAATGGAGCATCAACATTGATTATGGGTGATTTGTTAAATAAATTATTGTATTTTGATTTATGATTAAATTAGACATTATATTTTAAAAATTATAAAATAATAATAATCCACTAATACTTTAGAAGTTAAAGTGGAGACTGTTTTTTCAATATGAAAAAGAAAAAAAAAATGAAAATGTCGTCTTATTCAAAACCCCAATCAAACAGGAGATCCAGAATCACTAGGGGATGAAGAATGAATTAGTGAATGAGAGATTATCCACTCTGATCCGCCCTTGATCGGACCCGCAATTAAAGGTCAAAATTGGGGACTGGGACTCGCTCCAAAGTCCAAACAAGGACATCCAGATTCGCTGGGGTGGGGGGGCGTGGTTGTGGAGGAGGAGGACGCAGTAAATTAGATTATCCGCCCGTTCCCAGATTAGTCCGCCGGGGGTCTCTGCATTTTGGATAAACGTTTAGATGGAAAGACGCTTGCTGAAAGTCTGCAATTGCACGTCAACTCTCAGGAAAAGAAAAAGGAGAAATTCTATTTCCAGGGGAGTGATTTGCTCTTTGTGGTTATATTTTATTAAAATTTAATATAATTAAAAACCCGAAAATAGGGTATTGGTATTGCTCGTCAATAAAGGGCCAATCCATAGGGGTGTTAAATTTAATTAACAAAAAATGAGAATCAATAAAATGTGATGAAATAATTAAATAAGAAAATTATATATATATTTTTAAATAAAATTAGCTTGATCACGTGGTAACCACGATATTCATGAGGACAAATAAAATTTCTTTTTCTCTCTCCCGTATGAATAAAAAAATATTGAGCAATTAAACAAATAATATGTTAGTATCAGTTTAGTGGGTTATAAATTCGATCTTAATTTGTCTTGTGCAGTGAAACAAGATCTCACATTGGTGATTTATTTCTCACTGGGGCTGCACAAGAACACTCATTTCAAGAAAATGTCTCTTCAGTTTTGTTTTGAACTGTCCAAAACTTTCTGCAAGACAACCCCCATGACTGAGTTAAAATGTTCAATTAGTTAAAAGGAAGAACTAAACAGAGTGCATTGCCTTCTTCTCAAACTAAACAGTCACCTTGACCGTTTGCCTTTCCTCCTTGCTTGTTATTTAAAATATAACAAATATTTGTTCACCACATTATGCACCGCCACCATAGATGTTCACCGAGGGGGACGGCTGTGTTTGGGGTTTTATGCACCGCCACCATATCCAACAAGGACAAAAGTGGTGCCTTCATCTCTATTTTGGTTTTATGGATGGATAGCCACCATATCCAACGAAGACAAAAGTGGTGGCCTAGATCTCTAGCTATTTTGCAAATAACACTTAGATGTCACCAAGACCCCCCTTTTACATTTAATTTCAAAAAATTATATAATCATCAAATATATGTTAAGAATTATTTTATGTTTTTAGAAAAAAATATATATAAAACTTGAATAAACTAGATTTTATTTAATTGTCAAAAAAAATTATCTAATGACAAATACATAATAAATATTATAATTACAAAAAAATTGTGTAGTGGGCTTCTTGTCCCGTACGTGAGCACTTATACCTGCATGCTGCACCACTGGCTTGTTACAACCTACAAAATTAATTTTTTAACTTTTAATAGCTAAAAAATACATATATAATTTATTATAATTACATATAATTAATAAAAAATTAAAATTAGTTAGGTGTCAAATACACATGAATAAATTTCAGCTAATATGACAACAATTTCTGATGGCCAATGCCAAACTTTTATATAGACGTACATATATATATATATATATGGATCCACTGATCATATTTAAGCATGCATGATCTAAGTCTAGACTCTTGATCAGTCCATACTGGATTCAAATTGATCCCACATTTTCGTTTCAAGAATGATTATTCCTTCTACGTATATTCTTATTATCAGTAGTCAAATCCCTCCTTCCTTCTACCCAAAAGTAAATTAAGGATGATGCTCTCCACCAGTCTCTCTCTCTCTCTCTCTCTCTCTCTCTCTCTCTCTCTCTCTGTATATATATATATATATATATTCTTATTATTATTATCAGGATACTCTCAAATCCCTCATTCCTACTCAACTAAAATCCATAGCCCTCCCTCTCCATAACACTTTTCTTTCCCTTTAATAATTGTTTGGAATCTGATAACAATTAATCCCCCTCCCTCCCTCCCTCCCTCCATAACACTTTTCTTTCCTTTAACTGTTTGTCTGGAATCTGATAACACTTCATCCCTCACGTTACATCAAAAGAAACACAATTACATCCGTGTTGGTGCCACGTGGTGGTCGGCCCCAATACAAATTTTATCAGGTCATTTAACATTTTCAGTTTGATATAATAAATTATTTATTTTATTTTTATTTAAGAAATTATTTAAGTATACAAATATTGGCGAAATCTGAATTATGTTGGGTATATGGATCCACTGATCATATTTAAGCATGCATGATCTAAGTCTAGACTCTTGAGTCCATACTGGATTCAAATTGGTCCCACATTTTTGTTTCAAAGAAAGACGATTCAAATGTCGCACATTTTCATTGTCATCATATTCCTTCTATATGTGTGTTCTTATTATCAGTAGTCAAATCCCTCATTCCAACTACCCAAACGTACGTAAATTAAGGATGGTTCTCTCCACTAGTCTCTCTCTCTCTCTCTCTCTCTCTCTCTCTAAATATATATATATATATAACTGGCCGATAAAAAAAAGCCAAAAATTAAAAGGTTCACCTTCGAAGCTATGTAGGGGTGGGGAAATAAAGTCAAAAATTAAAAGGCCAAAGCCTAAAAGGAACTGTTTTTTGAAGGGGACCCATATTTCTATTCCATCAGCTCCCATTAGCTCTAACCCAATGCGACTTAAATCTTTCATTTTTCGAATTTTATTCATCATCATCTCTCTCTCTCTCTCTCTCTCTCTCTCTCTCTCTCTCTCTCTCTCTCTCTCTCTATATATATATATATATATATATATAAGTGATTATACGGACATTTCAACTAGGGTTTGGCTGTCAAAACACCCATTTCTTAATGAATTTCCAGGATTGATCGTCCACTCTCTCTCTCTCTCTCTCTCTCTCTCTCTCTCTCTTTATATATATATATATAAAAGTAAATATATGGACATTTCAACTAGGGTTTTGCTGTCAAAACACCCATTTCTCAATGAATTTCCAGGCTTGACCTTCCCCACGTATGCATGTTACTTTCACACGTGGTTTAAAGCCCAGCCACAAAAGGGGTGAAGCAACCTTTTGGGGTTTTGTGCGTGTATAGATGAAAATGTATTTTGAGAACTCATGGTGACACTCTATATATATTAATATTTTATATTTTTATAATAATAATAATATATAAAATATTAATAGAGAATGTCAAACTTTAAATATTTACATACCATGTTATAGCGTCCTAAACGATGATGTAGGAGGAATTAATTAAAATGTATGGGTCTCATTTAGATTTGTTTATAGTAGACTGTATAATATATCTACTTGTAATACTCCAAACCCTAATAAGTCTACAACAAATTTAATCGTCTTCTAGTCAGCCCCTTATTAGGATTTGGAGAGACGTTGTCAGCCGCTTGCATTAATTAGCTACCCCTAATACTGTTAATACTCCAGATCCTAAGAAGGGACTGTTAAATTGTTAAAAATCCTAAGAAGGGGCTGTTAAACTATTAAAAATGCATGTTAGAACAAAAAAATAATAAAATAATCCACTAACCAAAGCGGCCTCTTAGGACTTGGAGTGTCACTTTTATTAGTAAAAGTATGTTTCTTTTTATTAGACTCTGAAATATTAATAGTAAAAGTATGTTTTTAATGAGGAGTAGAAGCAACTTAATTATGATTTGGAATAAATTAAGGATCATAACTCATTAAGGATCATCCTCTCTCTCTCTCTCTCTCTCTCTCTCTCTCTCTCTATATATATATATATATAAGTAATTTTACATATGTGGTATTATATATGTGGGATTTGGTTAGCAATAAGGGGCTGACTATTATCTCTAACCAAATGCCACTTAAATCCTTCATGTTTCGGATTTTAATCATCATCTCTCTCTCTCTCTCTCTCTCTCTCTCTCTATATATATATATATATATATCATGTACACACTAATTAATTTATAACCAATTTTTACCGGATTAATAAATATGAAGAATTAACTACTTTGAAATAATAAATTTAGTTAAAAACCCAATAAATTTAGGTAGTATGTATGTATGTATGTATGTATGTATATTCTTTTTATTTGGTAGTAAAACCCAATAAAAAGTGGGGCCAAGAGGCGCCCCTTCTGTCTTCTGAGCTCGCAAGAAAAAAGTGGGGTTTTGTGGGTGTATATACTTCCTGAATCCCATACCTAACAATAGCTCGCTATAGCCAACAAATAAAACTTTCTTTTTGCCAACCTATCCACGACAAGCAAATTAAGCTGTTAAGTGCCTCTCTATATATCTCTCTGTAAATACGGTTCAAATGACATTTCTTTTCAACATGTAAGTAATCATTCTCATCAGCTTCCAGATATATAGATGTCTTTGTTATAAGAATAATCAAATCCCTCATTCCTAATCTGATCTTCGTCTGCCTATCTGCCTATATACTGAATCCCAAGCTATACTAGGCAACCACCTTAACCTACAACTCTTCTCTCTCTCTCTCTCTCTCTCTCTCTCTCTCTCTCACACACACACACACACACACATCAATGACAGAACATTCTTCTACTTTCCAAATATAGTTCCACCACAGAGAGATGATCCACCTTAGTACCACTCTCTCTCTCTCTCTCTCTCTCTCTCTCTCTCTCTATAGAAAGGTGATCCACCTTAGCTTGGACACCTGAGTTACCAAAAAAAAAAGATGATCCACCTTTCTCTGCCTATATATTGAATTGAATCCCAAATCACAGTAGGCAACATAGTTTCACCTTAATCTACAACTCCTTCCCTCCCTCTCTCTCTCTCATCAATGGCAGAATATCCTTCTAGTTCCCAAGCAACTCCGTACGGAAAGTGTCGGCGCATTCATGTCTTAAATAATGGGATTATTACATTAGACGGCTGCGGTGAATTCTTCCCTGATGAGAGTAACGGCATGCCCTCTGCAGCTTGCAATTGTCATCGGAGCTTCCACCACCAGGAGAAGGTCCCTATCAGCTACTACGAAAACAATTTTTTGTCTGGCAGCTTGCCTGATAGCTGGGATGAGGCGTTTATCAGCGACGAAAACAAATATGTTTGCCCTGATTTTATGGAGAAATCATCACCACTATCACCACCACAACCTCCTCCACAGGCAGCGGAGGCTTCGTCGGAGGCGGGCGGAGCGAAGATAAAAAGGACAAAGTTCACTGAGGAGCAGCTGGCCGAGATGACAGAATTTGCTCAAGATTCTGGGTGGCGAACACCTATAAGGGACCGAGAAAAAATCAATAAGTTTTTCCGAAAGATAGGAGTTGAAGTAAGAAATTACAAGATCTGGGTCAAGAACAAGACAGCTAGGCAGAGAAAGAGTGGATGATGCCCTAATATTTATTTGCGGGTTTTTCTGTGTGTGTTTTGCTATGGGATGCCAAGGAATTGAGTTTGCTATATATGGGATGCTTTTTAATTTGTATCAGTGTGTGTTCTAATTTGCTTCTTTGTACGGTGTGTGTTTTGCTATGTTTTCTTCCCATAAAAATGTACTGTAATGTGTGCTTCGTTTATCTCAGAAAAGAATAAAAGGCTCCTTCTATGTGTACGTTCTTATTATCAGTATTCAGTCGTCAAATCCCTCTCATTCCTACTACCCAAACGTAAATTAAGGATGGTTCTCTCCACCAGTCTCTCTCTCTCTCCTCTATCAAATAGACCAAATGAAAAGTCTCATGAATCAGTATTATGATTATAATTTTATTTTTTTTAATCACTTAATCACTTTTATAGGAACACCTGGTAACTTTAAAGTAAGGATCATCCTTCCACAACTGTTCTCTCTCTCTCTCTCTCTCTCTCTCTCTCTCTCTCTCTCTCTCTCTCTCTCTCTCTCTTTCTCTATATATATAACGTATTTAATTTTTAATATCCAAATATATTTATTAATTAATAAAATCTTTTAGAATATAATATATTTAATACCAACTAATATAGATATTAATATATTAAAGACAAGTATGTTAAATGGAAGATTTTCATTTAACTTTCTTCAACTAATTAAGTACTTAGTAGTCATCATATACAAACTAATTAATTTATAACCAGAGATCTTAGTAGTCATCTTGTATTTGATTGTATAAACAAGATTTCAATTGTATAAGATAGATTTTGAATCCTATGGTTAAAAATGCAAGATTTTGATTGTTTGGATTAATTAAAAATGCAGAATTTCAATTGTATATGTAAGATTTCAATTATATTAATAATTCAGTTTTAACATATATTGATATTTTTTAATGTGTGATTACAAGAAAAAAAATATTATAATATTTATATATTGTGTTAGTTTTAACCTATATAGATATTTCTTATCGAGTTCAAACCAAAATAAAAAAATCATTGATTTGACACATTCAGAGGCTAATTTTAATCTATATAGATATATATTGTGTTATTGTGTTTTCAATTGTTGTAATTTACATTAGGAAGCTAATTTGACATATTTAAAGTTAGATGGAGTTGTAAAATTAGATAAATATTGTGGTAATTTCAGAAATATCAAGAGATTGCATCCATCTCTTAATCAAATCTCAATTGATATTCTCAGCCGTCTCTACCGACTCATTGCTTAACTTCTCTTAAACAAATAAATTTGAACTGTTATATTTGGATAACAACCATTAAAACAATAAGAGAAAATGATTTCAAAATCATAATAACAAAATGAAAAAAACTATTTTCTTTTACTATTCTTGTAATGAAGATTAAATCATTTTTTTTTTTTACAAAAGATTTTGAATAAAAAACTATTTTCTTTTACTATTCTTGTAATAAAGATAGCTAAAGGAGGAATAAAAGTCATGTTTATGAGATATTACATACCAAAAACCACTAATGGACCTTGCAAATTCCATATAACAAATAAAAAGTAAGATACCAAATGGTAATATATAATTGTATTTATTTAAGTAATTATACCCACATATGCAAATTGTTAGGATAACAAACTGTATTTAGCCGTATGTTATACATTTGAAATAGTTTGAATGGGTAGATGTTATCCCTAATCTGTGGGATACGGTTTTATCCACACCGTATGATTAGGAGATTAGTTAGATTGTTGTATTATAAAACTAATGTGAAACCTATGCAATATAATCATCCAAAGCTTAAACCCTTTTACAAATGGATATGGTTTTGCTGGCCATCTAACTTTCTTCAACTAGTAATTAGTCATCGTGCACACACTAATTAATTTATAACCAATTTTTATTGGATTAATAAATATTAAGAATTAACTACGTACTTTGAAATAAGAAAATTTAGTTAAAAACCCAATAAATTTAGGTAGTATGTATGTATATTCTTATTATTATTATCAGAATATATACTCTCTCAAATCCCTCAATATTCCTACTCAACTAATTAATAAACTCCATAGCCCTCCCTCCATAACACTTTTCTTTCCCTATATATAATTAATAACATTTCATCCCTCATGACGTACGTTACATCTCAAGAAACACAATTAAATCCGTATTGGTGACAAATTTTATCAGGTTATTTAAGATTTTCAGTATTATATAATTAGTTCTTTATTTTATTTAATTTTATTAAGAAATTATTTGAAGTATACAAATATTGGCAAAATCTTAATTATGTTAGGCATATGCATGGATCCGCTCATATTTAAGCATGCATGATCTAAGGCTAGACTCTTGATCAGTCCATACTGGATTCAAATTGGTCCCAAATTTTCCTTTCAAGAAAGATGATTCAAATTAACGTCGCGCATTTTCATTGTCATCATATTCCTTCTATATGTATATATGTAGGGGGTGGGAAATAAAGTCAAAAATTAAAAACCCAAAGCAAAAGTTAAAAACCAAAAGGAACTGTTATTTGAAGGGACCCATATTTCTATTCCACATTTTCTTGAAACGAAAATGTGGAATCGAAAAAAAGAACTGTTGTTTGAAGTCTAGACTCTTAAGTCCATACTGGATTCAAATTGATCCCACATTTTCGTTTCAAAAAAGATGATTCGATCGTACGTGGCACATTTTCGTTGCCATCGTATTCCTTCTATGTATATTCCTATTATCAGTAGAAAAAAAGCCAAAAATTAGAGAGAGAGAGAGAGAGAGAGAGTTGCATGGTGGACAAAAAGGCCAGAAAGAGAGAGAGAGAGAGAGAGAGAGAGAGAGTGCAATGCTGAAAGCAAACCTCGGCAACCGAGCACTTTCTTTCTCCATTCTTCGATGACACGTTTGCTGCTATTCAGTGAGTGCGATTTTGTGCACCTGCGTTGAAGCAGGTGCACAAAATCGCACTCATGTTCTCAGAAAAAATATATATATAAATTGAATAACGTAAATTTTTATTTAATTGTAAAAAAATCTAATGGTAACTACATAACAAATACTATAATTACAACAAAGTTTAAAAATAAAATTATAATCATAATACTGATTCATTTCATGAAATTTTTCCTTTTTTTTTTTTTTTGAACGGTGCCAATCTACTCAATTATTTTTTGGCGTTGGTGATTAATGGCAGAGCTATGCCGGGTATATGGTGACGTGCACGAAGCAGATGCTGGAGACTCTAAAGAATGAAGTGGAGTCGGGTCGGGCCGGTGAGTTTCACATTACAAATTTAGGTAGTATGTATGTATGTATGTATGTATGTATATTCTTCTTCTTATTATTATTATCAGAATATACTCTCAAATTCCTCATTACTACTCAACTAATTAATAAACTCGATAGCCCTCCCTCTCCATAACACTTTTCTTTCCCTTTAATAATTGTTTCGAATCTGATAACAATTAATGCCCCCTGCCTCTCACCATAACACTTTTCTTTCCCTTTTGACTGTTTGCTTGGAATCTGATAACAATTCATCCCTCATGACGTACGTTACATCTCAAGAAACACAATTAAATCCGTATTGGTGACAAATTTTATCAGGTTATTTAACATTTTCAGTTTTATATAATCAGTTCTTTATTTTACTTTTATTTAAGAAATTATTTAAGTATACAATAATTGAGTAAGGTGGCAAAATCGTAATCTTTAGAGCATCTCCAAGGGGAGTGTCATTTTGAAGTGTTAAATTACATATTTACAACTTTGAATAGTGTTATAACACTTCTAAAAAATAAATCTACTCTAATGACAAGTGTCAAAATAGAGGTATCATTATTATTTTAATATTTTTTATTAAATTTTAAATTCAAATAATTGATATTTTATAATAAAAGTTGAAATAGACCAATTAGAAATGGCAGTTAGAGTTTGTATCTCTTTCTTTTTCTCTCTCTAGAGGTTACAAAAATGGCACTCCAAGAGAATTGTTGCTATTTTACAACCTCATATTTTACCCCTATTGGAGTGGTTAATTTTTAATTTGGAGTACCATTTTGTCGATTATGAAAATGGCACCCAGATGCCACCCCCTGGAGATACTCTTAAGCGTGATCGGAGTTTAGGCTATATAAAGTCCGCGCTGCATTAATTTTCGTCCCAAGAAAGATGACTCAAACGCTGCACATTTTCTTTGTCATCAGATTCCCTCTAGCTATATGTATATTTTTGTCATTTCTCAGTAGTCAAATCCATGATTCCTACTGCCCAAACGGAGATTAGGGATGGTTCTTTCCACCAGTCTCTCTGGTTCTCTCCGCCAGTTCTCTAGTTCGTCTGCCTATATGTATTGAATCCACACTACGCAACCATCTTAACCTACAACTCCTCTCTCTCTCTCTCTCTCTCTCTCTCTCTCTCTCTCTCTCTCTCTCTCTCTCTCATCAATTGCAGAATATCCTTCTAGTTCCCAGGCAGTTCGGTACGGAAAGTGTGAGCACATCTATGTCTTAGATAATGGGAGCAACCGATTAGACGGCTGCGGTGAATTCTTCCCCGGTGGGAATGAAGGATTGTTCTGTGCAGCTTGTGGTTGTCATCGAAGCTTCCACCGCCGGGAAGAAGTGCCTATCAATAACCAAAACAAATCTTTCTTCCCTGATGACCTCTGGGTCGACGAGCTAGTGGCTACCAGCAATGGAAAAGAATATTTTTGGGACAAATCTTGGCCTGATGTTATGGAGAAATCACCGCCACCACCTCCTCTACCTTTTCCACCAACAGCGGTGGCGTCGTCGGAGGCGGGCACAGCAACGGCGAAGAGGAAAAGGACAAAGTTTACGGACGAGCAGCGGGCCAAGATGAAAGAGTTTGCTCAAGATTCTGGGTGGAGAAATCGTAAAAGGGACCGAGCAAAAATCGAGGAGTTTTGCAAAGGGATAAAAATTGATCCAAAAGCTTATAAAATCTGGGTCAAGAACAACAAAAAGGTGATGATGGCCTAATATTTATTTGTGGTTTTTTCTGTGTGTGTTTCGCTATGGGATGCCAAAGAATTGAGTTTGCTATATATATATCATATATGGGATGCTTTTTTGTATGAGTGTGTGTTCTAATTTGCTTCTTTGTACGGTGTGTTTTCTTCCCATAAAAATGTACTGTGATGTACTGTGCTTCGTTTATCTCAGAAACGAATAAAAGGCTCCTCCAAGTCCATGACTGTTTTGTCAAGGTAATTTGTAGCAATATATCTGTTCTCCTAATTAATGAATCGAGTGGTCCTACACTTTCGTTTGATTGTGATACGGCTGGCATAGATCTCATATATACCAACTTATTTCAACTACTGTTCATTCAACTCAAAAGAGATGGGAAAGTAACAAGTAGAAGGGTGCGCACGCAGAGAAAGAAAGGATGAAAATTGTGGTTTGTGATTCTGTGTGCGTGAGCGTGTGTGATTCTGTGTGTGTGTGTGTGTTTTCTTCTCGTGAAAACATAATACGTGCTTTAGTTATCTTGGGGCATGCAGATATATAGTGGTTTTTTCATTTTCTGTATCTGGGCATGCAGACAGTCATGTGATTGCTCCCAAAATGAGTGCAACTTATTATTATTATTGGGGCACCAATTAAGTGCATTCTTTAATAAGTCTACAACAACAAAATCTAAACGTCTTATAGTCAGCCCCAATAATTAAGAAAGATTCATGGCAAAAGTATAATTAATAGCAAAAGCATTTATTAAAGGATCATGCTAGATGTACAACAAATTTGTACATCTTGGGCTACATCAAGGGGTATAAAGACTAAAATGCCCTGCGCCTCACGCGCTTCTATGCGCCTCATGAGGGACTTTTTTGTCATTGGTACGCCTTTGTGTAGCCCAAGATGTACACAAAGGTGTACTAATAGCATTATCCTTTATTAAACAGTAGTAGCTAGCCTAATGTATGTAATATCAAAAGTATTTTTTCAAACGATAAATCTATTTGGATAGAATCTATCCGGATAGAAAGACATTTAATGTTTGTTTTATATTATTTTAATTATATTAAACAAAACAGAAAGACAATTTTAACCTTATAAAAATTTTAACTCTTCACTCGCCTAATGTATGTAATATCAAAAGTATTTTTTCAAAAAGGTTGGGCAGAGAATGTCAAACTTTAAATATTTACATACCATGTTAGCGTCCTAAACGACGATTTAGTAGGAATTAATTAAAATGGATCTCATTTAGATTTATTTATTATAGTAGTCTATATAGTATAAGCGTAGTCAGCACAGTACGGATTTGGAGAGAAGAAGTCATCCCCTTGCATTAACTAACTACTCCTAATACTTTTAATACCCCAAATCCTAACAGGGGACTGTTAAATTATTAAAAATCCTAAGAAGGGGCTGTTAACTTATTAAAAATGCTTGTTAGAACAAAAATAAAATAAAATAACCCACTAACAAAAAGCTGCCCCTTATTAGTTGGAGCGTCACCTTCCAATTATATCATTGAAAAGTCAAGGGGGCCTTTTTATTAGAATATCATTTACCAGTCATCCAAATCCCTGATTCCTACTGCCCAAACGGAAATTAATTAAGCTGTTAAGTGCCTCTCTCTCTCTCTCTCTCTCTCTCTCTCTCTCTCTATATATATATATATATCTCCCTGTAAATACTTACGGTTCAAATGACATTTGTTTTCAACATGTACTTAAGTAATCATTCTCATCTGCCTATATATTGAATCCCAAACCACACTAGCTAGGCAACTACCATAATCTACAACATGTAAGTCGTCTACAACAAATGTAAACGTCTTATAGTCGGCCCCAATAATTAAGAAAGATCGATTCATGGCAAAAGTATAATAGCAAAAGCATTAAACAGTAGTAGGCTAATGTATGTAATATCAAAAGTATGTTTTCAAGAAGGCTGGGCAGAGAATGTCAGAACTTTAAATATTTATTACATACCATGTTAGTGTCCTAAACGACGGTTTCGGAGGAATTAATTAAAATGGATATCCCATTTAGATTTGTTTATAATAGTAGGCTATATAGTATATTTACTTGTAATACTCCATACCCCAATAATTAGTCTACTACAAATATAAACGTAGTCAGCCCAGATTTGTTTATATATAGTAGGCTATATATATATATAGTCACCATTTGCACTCGCCAAATCTCACTTTCTGCAAAACATACATACATATTTATGCTTGTTTTCCCTTTCACACCAACCAGGATTCTTCTCCTTAATTATTTTTAATTTGCATCTAAAATTAATTTTATTATTCTTCTTAATATCCTCTTTGGCAATATATATATAAACATGGTTTTCACCCTTGGTTTAAAATTTTCTGTTCAATTAGAATTAAAAATCATTACTATTGAGATAAACAAAATTAACATTTGCTAAATTGATTTCTTCCGAAGAAAATTTAGTCAAAAAGGGGAATGGGATGAGGGGACCTTCCACATGCATGTTGTCCAACATCATAACTATATATATAAATATAAAAGAGAAAGAGAGAGAGAGAGAGCCAATATCTAGAGAGAGAGGCCCACAACTTTTTTGGGACACCCACCTTGTTGGGGGCCTGACTTATGCCTTAAGCTGCCCTGTAGAAAAAGATGAGAATAGAGGAGGGTTCAGTCCCTACTCTAAAAATCTTGTAATATTTTAAAATATTTAAAAAGGAAACAATCCTCT